>NC_135505.1:57149367-57324048 GCF_052857255.1 Amblyomma americanum | reverse complement strand
CGATAAGATATTCATTAACCATGATGTGTTTACACCATGATCCCAGTCATCGCCACTCAACACATAGATTGGCGTGGAAGAACTTAGCCTTTAATATAATTTCCTGACACATTGATCCTTTATTTACATTAGTTATTAATAGCGGTGTGGAAGTTTACACTGCCCAAAGCGCCTATTTACCCTTCCAAACATCCCATAACGTTGCAAGGCTTTGTGCGCTGCGACCGATACTAGCGCAACTTACCGCTCCGCGAAACATCGCGCAACCGCTCGCAAGAAGTCTCAGCACTGCCTTCATCAGTAGGCTTAAGAGCAGGTCGGATTTTCTTTCGTTCCTTATTTGATTTTAGAACCAGTATTTCTGTTTCATTTTCTCTGTAAATAATAACACTACTATTGTTTCAAACTTTTGTTGTTGTTTTTTGGTTTCAAGCGCAGCGCTTCATAAAAAAGGTTACTACTTCACATTGGCTTACTTCTGAGGCCTAGTTGTTCGGAAGATTTGGAGGTTAGAGATACAAGAACAAATTTGCATAATTCTGAGTGCCTGCTGTGCTCATCAGCCGTGCGGAAACTTAATAACGTCACTCAAGTTAACACAAATGAGAAATACGGCATCAGAAACCTATGACTGTGCACGATACCTATCACTATATGCTTGGCAAACACATCGCGAAAAATACGAGGAGGAAGACCAATATCCAACACGCGAGGCTTGCTTTTGTATTATTCGTGCTCTATTTTCTGAACATGCAACCACTGCAACTAGCAGAATTCTTCATATTCGTACCTATTGCTTTCGAAACACTTTATTTTTTAATTTTTTGATGGCTACAGTTTCACACAGCAAGCAGTCCCTTCGGAGCAATAGGTGTTTGTTTGCAGCACAATTACAACGGCGAACAAACGCCGAGTTGTAGGGGCGGAACAACGAGTTGGAGAGCCGTGCTAAGAAAAACGAAATTTGTGTGAGCGGGAACAACACCTTCTTTATTTTGTTCAGTTTCTCTATCGAAAAACTTATCGTGTAAATTCAATGGCTTCTTTCAAGTTATGAATTCTTGAAAACGATACCCAGAAAATTCCCCGTGCCTTTTAGTTACCAGTACAATACATTGGTTTGTGTTGAAGGGAGAATTAGCTGGCATTACATGATGATATCTGCTGGTAAGCAGTTAGCACTTTACAAGATACGCATTTGGTATCTCGGTTACACTTATCTATATACTGCTTCGAAAATTCATCATCGCCCGCATTTATGACTCCGCACCTAAATGAGCGCCGGACATATGAATTTACTCACGCGACAAAATCAACGATTGCTGAAATTTACTCCATTTATTAGGTTCTTAGGTTAACCTCATCGGTGCGAGACCCCGCATGTCCATCACGCCTACGCGTCTACGGAAAAATACACCGCACTGTACGAATAACTTCATGGGACTCTGTACGCGCAGACAATCATTTATCTACATTCAACCCCTCTTCAGCACTGTCTACTCTCTCTGCTGTTCTCGCTACTCACACTCTAACCACTACTGTAAATGAATACGACCCAAACCCGGACATCTCTTGAATCTGTGGGCTCTTCGTCGCCAGGCGGATCTTTACGCTACTCGTCACCCCGATGACCCGTCGGCTCTTCCTACTCTTCACCGCGCTACCGCACGGTAGCGGCGCTATGCAAAGCGTCTAGGCAGGCAACGCTGGGCTGCATGGTGTGCCCGCCTGTCCTCTACGCAGGGCAATCGACATCTTTGGAGAGTGTTTCACGCCATGGAGCGCCCTTCTCAGGTTGCAGATTACACAGAGAGCGTACGGATCGCTCTAAATGTGGATGAACACACATTTGCACAACAAGCGGCCCGTCAATTTTTTCCAAACCATGACTGCACCGCTACGTCTCCACCTGATTTATCGGTTACAGAGCCCTCCGATGGGATTACTTCTGACCTCACCATGGCAGAGCTGCTGGCCTCCATTGAACGTTTAAAAACTACTGCTACTCCCGGGCACGACGGCATACCTAACTCTTATTCCGTAACTTGGAAGGGAGGGCTTTGCAAACCCTACTTGATACTCTTAACGAAGTGTGGCTTTCTGACGTCATGCCGGGAGACTGGAAGCATTCTATTGTGGTTCCAATACCCAAGTCAGGTCAGCCTCCAGTATCTCTCTCGGCTCTTCGTCCAATTTTCCTTACGCCTACCTTCTGTAAGCTTTTATGAAAACATTCTAGCCGCACGCTTGTCGTGGTTGCTGGAATCTCATGATTGTTACCCAGATTCCCAAATTGGTTCCCGCCCACAAATTGGAACGGAGGACGGCCTTGCTACTTTGGCTGCTGACGTGCTTGACCACGTCTCCGCAGAGTCACGTTGTGCGAACCTTAATCGCTACAGACATAACAAAGGCATAAGATAACATCCTTCACTTTGCCATTCTTGCCTCCCTTCAAACTCTTGGTCTCCCTCACCGGTTCCTCCTCTCCATTCGCGCCTTTTTAGCAAATCGAACCTTCAGCGTCCGTGTCCACGGAAAGCCCTTTTATAACTTCACTTCCAATAGAGGAGTGCCGCAGGGCTCCGTTCTCGCCACCCATATTATTTAATGTGGCTCTAATTCTTATTGTTCGAGCCCTAGAGACCATCCCTTCTATCCGCGTGCTTGCGTATGCCGATGATATAACCTTGCGGTGCTGTCATCCAGATACGTCTATTCATCAGTCGGTCCTTAAACACGCGCTGGATGTATTGACATCTCGCGTCCCCACCTGTGGGTCTAACACTCTCTCCTACTAAATCTTGTTTCATTCGAATTGGAAATAAAGCCGGCTTACGGAAAGCTCCCCCTTTAAATTTTACGGTACATAATTCTCTGATTCCTCAGGTAGAAACTGTTCGTATTCTTGGTCTTCTCCTCCATACATCTGGGACTGGCACCCCGTGGCTGACAGCCACCCGTAAATCGGCTCACGCTACTCTAGGTCTGATTCGTCGCATAGCTGTGCGCTCTGGTGGCGCACGTGCTCATACGGCCCGCCAGCTTGTGCGCTCTATCCTTCAGCCACGGATAGTATATCAGGCACAATTTCAACGTCTCACCCGCAGACAGTGGGACTCCCTTGAAGCTATCAATCGTGAGGCTATGCGCGTCATAACATATCTGCCTCGTTTAACACCCATACCTGTGCTACAGGAGTTCGCCCAACTTAATACACTCAGTGCAATCATCGACGAACGGGTGGCGAATAGAGCTCAAAACAGAACCTCAAACTTCATCGTTTAAAGACACTTCCACCGCGGTCCTATTGCCAGCTCGCTGACAATAGCCCCACTGTTTCCGTGTCGGTATCAGCAGCGTATTTGCCTGAAGGGTGCATATTATACACGGATGCATCACATTCTGCAGAGAGGGGAAGTTACTGCTGTGTATAGTCCATCTCATCCGCATCTAAACTCTCGTGCGACGTATACTGCGGATACGTGCACTCCCCTGGCATTGGAACTTCAAGCCATTTATAATGCCATTGCTTCCCTTCCGCTCGTTCCAACACTCAATACAGTTCATATTTACACCGGACTCCCGCGCCGCCCTTAAATAGCTTAAGGCTGTTCGACGGAAGTTCCAGATTTCACAGTCAATTCATGTGCTTTGGGCAAAGTATCCAGTCCTGTGCGCATACACTGGATTCGCGGCCATGCCCAGGATCCACATAACATTCAAGAGGATGCTATGACTCATATTCATACATTAGACGATCCGCCACCTTCCCCTCTTCCCCCAGATCCGTTCATATCCCATGTTTCCGATTCCGAAGTTCTGCGCCAGCGAACACGCACTCTAATTCCTCCGTGTTCGCACAATCACGCCGTAGTCTTATTCGGCAGGAGGAGGTATCCGTGCGCCGGATTCGGGCAGGGGCGGCCCTGACACCCATCTGTCCGTCATTGGTGGCGTGCCAAAGATCTGCCAGCACCTGACAGGTGCCCTCACTGTAGCGCTGCACCGGACATTTGTGATGTGCGGCACTTGTTGTGGGACGTGCCCAGCGACGGCTGCTATCAGAAAACAGCTCCTCAGGGAGGTGTGAGCCTGCGGTGGAACCGCGAAAGTGACTTCGTGAAGTAGACAATGGACAACCGTTTCATTAACAACCTCTGCGACTACCTCAACGCAACGGTTCTTCACTCCTTCTTTTCACTTTCAATCCTGTGCATTCCTTCCCCCCTCCTTCCTTTTTTCAGCTTATGCCTCATTGTACACTTCTCGAATAAAAAAAAAGACCCCCTATGTGGATGATCTTTGGCTACTTCCAGTCCGCACTAACATCTCTTGTGAGCGCTCATTCCTTACCATGGAAAGCTCGACAGGATATACGAAGTACTGAATAAATTTTCTAATGATACCGAAAATAAGTATATTATAGTTTTCTAATCGACACCCGGACAATGCTTTCTTCCTGGAAACACCGAAGCGGATGCAGCCGCTGGGCAAGCACGCGCCAGCGCCCTCCCTTCTGGACTTCAGTTACGAGAGGCACATGGCTCCCTTCCTTGAAGTCTACGCTTTATAAAATCACCAAAAGATGTGGTTTGAGCCAAACCATTGATGTTTTTGATCTGCATTTCGTCCATCCGTTGCTGCGGTTTGATATTCCATTACCTTTCAGCAGAAGACAAGAAACGCTCCTTCCCCGCTTGCGTTTAGGAACGGCGAACACGAAGCACTTTTTTTTACAAAATTGGCGGCCCAGAGAGCGCACGGTGTGCGTATTGTCAAGAAAATGAGTATATGTCTCGTATATTATTGAAGTTCCTAGTGCACGGCAACTTCAGGTCGCGACTGAAGAGACTTGAGCGCTATTGACAAAAGACCCCTAAGCCTACAAAAGATATAGGGCCATATCCGACGTGTGCTCTGCAAAAGCGAGAAGTTGTGGTGTGCTTGACATTATTTCCCTTCTCGTAAAACAGCGCTCGGAAAGGGAATTCAATTTTTTCGTTTGAAATACACAGAATATTTATCAATTATTGGCTGACTTTTTTTATTTTCACTTTCCCTCCTCTAGTTGGTTCACAAAAAGCACGAAGTGAAGCTTCGAGCTTTAGACAAACTTTATCGTTTACTTTTAGCAACTCACATATGCTGCTTTAAATGTGAGCCTGTTTCTACACTGTGGACGCGGCTTCTGTAAACACGTCAGAAACGGGACGGCTTGGCGCATAAGCTTGTGTAATCCTTATAACAGTACTGTTATTTTGCCCGAAATCTAGGCAGACGCAAGGACAACCGGAGCACAGATCGAAGCTAACACCGAGGGATAGCGTGTACCCTCCGGACACTTCCTTCACGTCGTCTTTACAGAGACTATCCGTTGCACGGCCCCGCCTCAGTTTACATAAGGGCAGTGAAAAGGAGTGCGAGACGTAAGGTTTGAGTCGAGAAACGTGCACAACACCACTCCGAGGCTGAGGGGACGTGGCACCGGCGAAGGCTGAAGCGATCTCGTAGGTGACTGCGGTGACTTGGCGAAGGGCACGGTATGGGCCGATATAGCGGGATAGAAGTTTTTCAGTCAGCCCCACTTGGCGAAAGCGTGACCAAAGCAGGACGAGGGAGCTAGAAGAGGAGGCCATACTGTGACGACGGTTGTAGAATTCCTGCTGATAGGACTGGGAAGCGAGTAGCCGGGGGTGTGCAGGTTGGCTGGCGTGGTCAGCACGAGCAATGGCGTCCTGGGCGTACGCAGATGGCTGAGCATTAGAAGTGGGAAGCAGCGTGTCCAGGGGCAGCAGGGGCTTGCCGCCGTACAAAATATAAACAGGGCAGTAACCGGCATTGTCATGACGAGAGGTGTTGCAGGCGAAGGTCACATAGGGGAGACCGATATCCCAGTCGCGATGGTCCAAAAAAACATACATAGCCAACATATCGTTGAGAGCGTGGTTTAGGCGTCCTGTGAGGACGTTTTTCTGCAAGTGGCAGGCGGCGGTGAGCGTATATTTTGTACAGAACGACCGAAAAACGTCGGTGACAACTCTGAACAGAAATCATCGGCCTCAGTCGGTTAGAAGTTGACGGGGAGCGCCACGACGTAGGATGAAGTCGGTGGAAAGAAAGTCGGCAACATCAGTTGCAGTACTGGTGGGGAGCGGCTGCGTGATGGCGTAACGAGTAGCGTAGTCTGTAGTAGCAACTACCAATCTGGCTCCAGAGATCTATTCCGGAATGGCCCCAGAGGTCTAAGCGGACGCTATGGAATTATTCGCGCGGGACGTCAATGGGCTCAAGCAGACCGGATGACAGAGTGATGGGGTGATATCGGCGCTCCCACTCGTCGCAGCCAGCAACATAGCGACGTACAGCGACAGAGGCGGGGCAAAAGAATCGACGACGCACACGGTCGTAAGTATTCTGCACACCCAACTGTTCAGAAATGGGGAGATCATGAAGCTCCTGGAGGAAAGCAGAACGAAGGTGCTTGAGCACAACGAGGAGGATGTTTGGGACAGCTTGATAATGCTCCTGCAGTATACAACTTCATCACATAGCACAAAGCGGCGCATCGGAGGGTCGCGTGGGGCGGTGTTGATTCTGTCAAAAATTCAGCGCAGCTCGGCATAGTGGCGCAGTTCTTCGCAGATGTGAGCGAGAGCAGACAGAGAGAGCCCAGAGCGTCTTCGCTGTCATTGCCAGGATTGTCACACTAGCTAAAAGGGGAATGGCAAAGGCAGTCGGCATCGGCGTGTAGGCCACCAGACTTAAAGAGCATATGGTAATGGTACTGCTGCAGAGGCTAAATGCCCAACGACTAAGCCGTCCTGTAGGGTCTTTCAGAGAAGAGAGCCAGCACAACGTATAGTGGTCTGTGGCAATTCTAAATGGCAGCCGTATAAATTTGGGCGGAATTTCCCAACACCCATGACAAGGGAAAAGCACTCACGTTCGATAATTGAGGAATTCCGCTCCGCGACAGGGAGGAGGCGCCTGGCGTAGGCGTTGACACGGCGCTGTCTGGATTGCCGCAGAGACAGGAAAGCGCGATGCCGTAGCCACTGGCGTCAGTGCGGACTTCACTTGGAGCGGCCACATCAAAGTGCGCCAGGACGCGTGGTAGTAACCTTCAGTATCAGGTTGGAAAACGCTTTCCTTGGGCAGGTCCCCAGTTGAACGTGGCGTCTTTATTCAGGATGTCGGTGAGAGGGCAAGGCGATGTCGGCGAAGCTTTCAAGGACGCGACGAATGTAGGAGCACGACCCTAAGAAGCTTTTGGACGTCGCTACAAGAACGTGGCTGGGGAAAGTCTATGACGGCTGGGATCTTATCAGGGTCAGTGTGCACCCCCGTGTTGACGACGGCATGGCCCAATATGGTGAGCTCTCGGCGCACGAAACGGTACTTAGACAAGTTGAGCTGCAGGTCGGCATGACGAAACAAGCAAAGCATCTGGGAGAGGTCAGCGATGTGAGCGGAATAGGTGGTCGAAAAGACAATGACGTCATCCAGTTGGCGCAAGCAGGTGGACCTCCTAACGTCTTGCAAAAGGGCATCCATCACGCGTTCGAAAGTGGTGGCGCGTTGCATAATCCGAAGGCATAACTTTAAATTGATAAAGTCCATCAGCGGTCACAAAGCCGGTCTTGTCACGGTGCTGGTTATCAACAGCATTTTTCCGGTAACCGGAGCGAAGATATATGGATCCAAATAATTTGGCACCACGGAGGCAGACAAGTTGGTCATCGATACGCTGCAGGGGGTACACGTCCTTTCTTAGATTTTATTCAAGTAGCGATAATGAATGCAAAAAACACGCCAGGAGCCATCCTTTCTTTTGACACGTACGATGGGGGATGCCCAGGGACTGTGTGAGGATTAGATAATGTTTTTGGCGAGCATTTTAGTACCTCCGGAATTGATAATCTGACGCACGGCGTGAGGGGCGGCGGCGGATGGGAGTGGTATCGCCGGTGTCAATGCGGTGACTGACGGCGAGAGTTTGGCCCAGCCCGGCGTTCTTCACATCAAAAATACCCGAAAAAGATTCAAGAAGGGCACGAAGTTTCGCAGCTCGGTCAGGACGGAGGTTGGTGACTATAATGGGCGGGAAGGCGTCCGTCGACTATGGAGACGGCCGGCGCGGGACGGCGGTGTCGTGAAAAAGGGTGCCGGTCAAATTAGGGATATGGCAAGGAACCAGAGGGGAGTGCGCAGCCAGGCATATGCCGGACGAGAGCACTTGGGAAGAGATGCCGAATTTCAGAGAAGGCAGAGAGAAGCATGTGCGTGGACGGTGGCGGTAATTTGGGTTAGGGCAACATTATGGACCAGTAGGATGTCCAGATTGAGCGTAACGAGATAGTCACCATATTGAACTGTGTGCCATGGGGTCAGTGGAACGAAAAAGGCGGCGCGTAATGACATGTGAGCATATTCGGTACAGAACAGTCGCAGGGATACATCGACATGGGTCCGAATCCAGCAGTGGAAATTCGAAGAATAGGACACCCTGCGCGCAAGCGATGAGGGCGGAATGGTGAGTCAGAAAATCCAAGGCGAGGATAAGGTCATGGGCACAGGTGGACAGCACGGTGAACTTAACCGGTATACTCTCGCCGGCAATAGTAGAGAGCTATAGCATAGCGCGATCCGCGATCCGGTACCGTGACACGCTACTCCAGTGCACCGCTGGGTAGACGCTGTTTGGTTTCGACGCGGCTTGCACGAGCGCAGCTGACGGGCACGTAGCGCCATCTGGCGTCCATAGGATGATCTGCGCATACGCAGTGACGCCTCGCGGAAGCGGATCACGGTAGCTAATCGCGGATCGCGCTAATATCTCGCTATTATCTCACGCGGTACACATACCGTCGACAGCAGGCATGCCACCATCCGCAACACGCACACGAGACGTGGAAGCGTGAGGACTGTGGAGGCGACGGCGGAGGGCAGCACACATCACTGATACATGAGCACAGGTGTCAATCAGGGCCCTCACAGGAGCTCGGAAAATAGCGACGTCCAGGAGATTCGGTCGAGTAGTCGATAGAGGATTTGTGATCCGGGTCGTTGGTGCAGCGTCACCTCCGGGAGCTGCATCATTTAGTTTTCCTAATGGAAGCGGGTATTGGACGGCGCCTGTGGGGAACGAGAGCGGAGGCCTTGCGGCGACAGAGAGGGGGAATCATCGGCACGGCTTGGGAACGGCGCCATCAGATGGTTCGGACGGGGCTCGTGGCGAGAAGTTGCGGGGAAGGGGCAAGATTATAGAAGGAGGGGAAGACGCTATGGGACGGTGAAGTCCATGGACTGCTGCAATGGCGGTCGATGCGGCCAGTGAGAGAGCGGCGGAAGCAGATGGGGCGGTCGTCTATCATGGACAACTCAATGCAATGGCGGTAACGCGGCAGAGAATAATTGGTGCGACGAAAAACAGAGAGAGGTTGCTGGTGGGTGTCCGGACTTCTTATGGTGTACACTGCCTGAGGGAGGATCAGGTTAGCGAGTTACGTTCGCACGACGGCCTGGATCAGCGACACGGCAGATAGAGAGTTATCAGGTGCAGGCGGGCGGGGCATCACTGGCGCAAAGGCCTCCAGTTCGCGGCGAACAATCGGAGTAACATTGTTGGCGACAGGGACATCATCGGATGGACTCGCGGAACGATAATCGCTGTTCCTCGCAGGAAAAGGTGGCGGCTGTATTAAGCAGCCGAGAGAATGGCTGTGGAATTTGGAGACTTGCAACCTGCTCGAAGCGACGGCATTCTTTTATGATTGTATCGACGGCAGTACAGCCTTTTCAAACAAGTAAATTAAAAGCATCATCCGCAATCCCTTTCTGAACATGGCCCACCTTGTCGGACTCAGTCATGCCGGCGTCAATTATGTCGCAAAGCGCCAATATATCTACAATATATATGCGACATAAGTTTTTGTTGACGACTGGGCGTGTGACGTGAGCTGCTTTCTCGCGGAGAGCGTCCGGTCATCGGGACTTTCAAACAAAGTACGACGTTTTCCATTAAACGTGTCCCTGCTCGTCAGTTCGTCTTCGTCAGTTTCGTTGCAGATCTGGGCCGTGCCGCTAAGATAGAACATCGTACTCGCCAGCATCACAGTGCGATCCCACATGTTATACCTGCTCACTCGTTCGTACAGGCTGAGCCAATCATCGACATAGGTGCCATAGTTATCAGAAAAGGTACCGAGGTCATGCGGAGGAGCCATCACTACGAAGGGAGCGGCAGAATTGGTTCGTGACGCGCCAGCTTGAGCCCTGATGGTAGTAGGCACAGCCTGACGACCGCTTCGGAGCTGCGTGGCGTGGAAATCGCGCACCGACAAATCCACCAAAGATGTTACGTGGGCTGATGTCCTGGCAGACGCAAGTACGACCGGAGCACAAGGCACAGATCGCGGCGAACAAAGTGCGGATAGCGCGCACCCACCGGACATTATCCGTAGCAATATAGATCACTACCCCTTCTGGAACCTTTCATGCAAGCGTTCAAGAAATGGACAATCATGTTTACACATTTATTTTTTCGAAAGTATTAGGATAGGATAGGAAAACTTTTATTGAATCATAAGTATTTAGGCGATCAGAAGTCTTCTTGCTTGCTTCGCGTGTCGCTGTCTTCACGCTGCGCTGCAGGGAAGGCTTCTTCAGCAAAGGGTGGTCCCTCAGTCCAGGGCTCCACTGAGTTTGGCTGCATCCCGTGCGTGCTCTACCATCCTCTTTTGGACGGCGAGCTCGCAGCTGACGAGCCGGCTCTCCCAGTGCTTTCGAAAGTATTAAATTTTATAACCGTGAATGATGCACTACGCTATGTAGCACCTTTAGTTTCCACAGCAACCATGCAGTATTAGATTGCGTAAAACACACAAACTTGTGTCATAAGAGATATCGAAATATATAAGTGATTGCTGCTGCTGTGAAGTATGGTTGCTATCAAGCGCATCCCGATTAGTTATGTCATGGAGGAAAACCTTGGAAGACGGTCTTTCACCACTTTTACCGGTCTATGTCCAACAGCACTCACTACGTGCTATTCAGAACAGTTGCTGCCCCCCCCCCCCCCCCACACAGTTGTGTCTCGACGGTGATTACTTTTCCACCCATTTACTGGCAAAAAGAACACCTTAACACATTCAAGTTTCCCAACAGTTCGGCTTGTAAAGTTTTTTGGTGTACGCGTGATTGACGATACTGATAAAAGAAAGCATATCGGTGTGTTTGTCTTAAATATTTTTTGCGCTTGGGCGCCGACACTAAGCGCTATGGATTCTTTTCCATCTTCCGTAAAAGTACTAATATTGCGCCTGTAGGAAACCATTTCCTTTAGAGACTGCTAGGAAGAAGACTTTCCAAATACCGACTGTTTCTTATGGTGTACTTAGTGCAGACTATTCAGTTACAGAACTGGAATAGTTTTTCTTGAGTAAAGCTTTCGTCTTGAGCTCACCAGCCCCACATGTGGCGCTGTTGACCTTACCAATATACAATAGCTTCAGTACGCGCTTTTGATCACTCACACCTTGCACTTATCACCCCAGCTTATCACTTATCACCCGGACCCTTGAGTCCGGACAGGCTATGTCGCGATATTGGCAGGTCTTCTGGTGGTAGCACTTTGTTTTTTTCGAACATAAATATAGCAAATACAATGCAATAGGAACCAGTTTCATTTGTCGCTACTGTTCGTAATGTCAACTTGGAACCACTACTTGACGACCACCTCAAGAGCAGTAATCACAAAGTGCAGCCGACATTCTGTCGCAGCGTCGCAGTACATTACGCTGCGAACAGGGGCATAACTGCTATTTCGTTACCTTCACAACCCTCAAAAAACAGATCAAAATGATTGTATAAGTATTTCACTGTTGCAGACAAAAAAATGAAGGCTATTCGTGCAAATTAATTTGCTAAGTCCAATCGCAGAGAAAAGTAACTTGATGGAAAAGAACCGTTTCTGTCCTGAAGCATTTAATTTCAGCGTTGCTTTGTTCTCGCTTAGATAACCCAGCTGGGTAAAAAGGAAGATCAGTTTAATAACCGTTTTCACTCTTTAAATCCCAAGTTCATTTACGTCTTGTATCTGCAATATAATCGCTAGTGCGACACCTAATGCCCGTTCTCATATTTGTTAATTCAACTTAAGACACTGAAAAGTTATTTCACTCAACATTGCGCCCATTTTATTTAGGGCTATGACATTGCGCAAGCACTTAATTTGGTTTCTTCTTGAAACTATCTCACTGAGTAATGAATGTACCCAGGCTTCTGCGGTAGTCTTGAGACTTTGGCTCCTTGTCTGTATATTGCCAAGGAACTTATTTTTTTGCTCATAATAAACACATCCTTGATCATTTTATTTCATCTCCTATGATGCCCTGTTCTTTTCTTTTCGAAAACATAAAGCCAAGCGGGTAGCACCAACACAATTCTAGACAAGGATGCTTAGATTGCGTACAGCGTATAGTAAGCGACTGTACTTTCCAAGGCTCAATATTTTCGATTGCAAGAAACATTTGGGTATATTTTTTAGCAGTTCCGCTTGATGCATTTAGAAGAATCGCCAAGTTATAGCAATATTTTGATAATTAGTCGTCTCTAACATCAGTATCATTGGCGCATAACAGCTTCAAAGGAAACTATAAAGCCTTCACAGAAATTTCACTTCATTTTGGCATGTTTGATTCGATGCTTTATTTCCATCCAAAATATGGGGGTCAACAGGCGAGAAAAGCTTCCATTGACAGCTTGATTGTGCTTGATGCCCGTACGAGGCAGTCATGAATAAAAATTATCGAAGATGTTGAAAACCTCAGCATTCAGTTATGTACTTCGTAATACGCTTTCACCAAAGATGAATGCACACTGATTTAGTACAGCTTCGCGAATTAACATAAGATCTATTACATTTCTCTGGAGTCAATACATATCATTAAGAAAGATAAAGGATAAAAATGTTGAAGAACATAGAACATAGTCAAAACCGTTATATGGCCGGAAATTGTTTACAAATCCTAAAATAAGCACGCATCGATTTCTTTTCGCGTGTTACTTAAAGATTTCCATGCATGTATTTCTCTTATCAGAATGGCAAGTTGCACATCAGTGATTCTAACTGACATTTAGTGTGCCCGCTTGGTTTCAGCTGTCTTCAGGTCCAAAGGTGCTAGAATCAGTTTCCAGTGTTTTCAACTGCGAGGTACTTTTTAAGAGGGCTCACCAGCTACAAGGCAACTCAGGTTTGAACTTTTTCTGTCGATAGATGGCAGCACTTAAGTACCACAAAAAGGAGGGAACTTCTATTACCCCTTCAGGTGTGCAAATTCTACCGCGACATCTCCTCCAGCGCGACACGCAAGTGTTAGTTCTTCTGCAAACAGAAAGTAGGGCCGATAACTTTCTGTGTAAATCCTGCCAAAGCAGGGAGACGGATGCACATAAGAATAACCCGTCTAAAGGGGTGGTGGTCACAGAATGAACCTTTTTCCAGTGACCCACCACTCAGCTGCCAAAAGAAAAAGTACGTTTTCCGGTTTTGGTCCCCCTAAGCTCAATCGCATCTTTTCTGCGAAAATACATTTACAATGATAGGGTGGGGTATACAGCCTGCAGTTAGAAGCAGCGTTGGTTTAGCCTAGCCAGAACAGATGAATGTGAGTCATCTTTTGACACACCTTAGGAACACCTTCAGCACATTTGCTGGCTTTTCAGTATTCCGCGTATTCCTCTGCCGACACAGGCAATTCAAGCCTGGAGACCGTGTACGAGTGTGGACGCCGATTCGACGACGCGGCCTCTGTGAAAAGCTTTTCGCTCTCTCATTGCCTACACTGCCAGTGTTTATTTTGCATTGTCTTTTCTGCTGTTGACCTTATTTTTTGTTTTAGCATCCGGCCGATGCTTCTTTGAGAATAGGAGTGCCGCGAAACTGTTGTACTACTTGTTTGAGTTCAAGCCGTTGGCGCACGGGAATATCACTTTGTTATGCGAGATGCGATCAGCGTTATCTAGAAGGAATGCAGCCAGGCGCAACTATTTCTACATTATTCTGGGTTGTTGTCGATGTTTTTAGCGCCTTATCTTGTTCCTCTTCGGTATGACCACCGAGGACGTTTTTTGCAATCGGCGTCGCAAATTCTTCACTTTATTTATGGGCGATAGTCACTTCAGTAACTAAATTACTGCAAAAATACTTCGTTTCATATCTCCTTCACTGCTTATAATATCACCACGGAACTAATCAGACTTGGGTAAAAGGATGAGATGTGTGGTTTGCAAAAGCACTGAGATTGTCCTGTCGCTATTCGTGGTGACTTTGAACGCGAATTTCGTCATTGCACAAGCGGCTACCAACTGTTCCGGGCAAAGTTGCTAGTAGTGGTTTATTGTTAAAAATAATAAAAACTACAATTTAATAGGAAAAAGCCGCTGCAGCTTCGCGAACCGCGTGTGCTCTTTCTGAACACAAAAACGGCAGGGCACCTGAATTGTCATGACGTCAGAGGTTGGAAATCGAACATTCCACACCTACTATGGTTTCGAAAAAACTCTTAATGTGAGCTCTACTTTTTATGTTCTTTTATATATTTTAAATATTGTATACTTTTATGTATTATAAATTTTATATATGTATTTATATACCGCCCCTCCCGAGCTTTTTTCTGATTGAAATGTGCGACTTTTGGAAGCCTAGTGCAGGAGGTGCGACTAGGTGTGGCGCAAATCGACGCGTATTTAATAATAATAATAATTGGTTTTAGGGGAAAGGAAATGGCGCAGTATCTGTATTTAATTTAGAGAATAAAGACGGTTGGGGAACGCTTGACACATGCGAAACCGGTTCAAGAGCAAAACTAGATGATTTTGCCAATCAGGCCATGAACTTTTGACATCACGTTATTTCCACCACAGAGATGTCTATTCTGGATTGGGGGCCTCGGAAATCCGCGAGCTCCTTTCTGCAGATAAGGTGCAACCGTGCTCACCCGCGTACAGTGGACAGCCCCTGCACTGATAACGCAAACATTCTGCCAGAGATATGCCTGGTCGCAAGGAGAATTCGGGAAAAAGAGCGACGCTTGACCAAAGATTCGTTAGAGAACCGATGTTTGGATGCCGATCCGACACATTCTGGTTTCACTAGCTTGGAGCCAAAGCCGAACGTTGGCTTCGGCCTGTTCTCATGACGTCGCAGTTGCAGTGCAGCAGGGGCTGGGCAGGAAAAGGAAGGAGACGGTCCTTTGTCCCCTTGATGTGGCCTGTTGCACTGGCATACATAGTGGTCCGCGAGTGTAGCGTGAAATCGCAGGTGATTGGCAAGTGCCTCAGTGAAAGGAGGTTAATCGTTACGTCATGACAATCAGTGTACGCCATTAGCCCTCTTTACATGAACCTGATAGTGTCGGGTCGAATCGGGGGTCGGGTTGAGCATGGTCAATCCAAATCAACCACTGCGTGTTTGCATGAACTCGATTTTAGCGATTCGAGACCGGTTCAGCTGAAGCGACGCCAAGCGTCGAGCAAGCTGTAGCAGCCTCCAAGATTGAGGCACGCCATCGCTGTATCGGAGGTGCGGCGGCGCACGTGGAAAGCAAGTTCCCATTTATCCACCTCCCTCTCAATAACCCTGCTTTTCGACCCAACAGCGTTTACAAGCACATTGGTTCAGGGTCGAGTTTAGTCACCTACCCCTTGCGGCGGAATTGACTCGACCCGACCCGTTGACTCCCGGCTCGGCGTGCGTACCAGTACCGGTTTTCAAACAACCAGGCGTGTGGGTTCTTGTAAGCGCCGCTATCGGCTCGAGGCCCTCCTATGAGGAATCTTTGCAGCGTCATTCTTGACTTGTATCGACACCTGGGTCACTGCGCCCTTGCGCTGGGCAAGGAACAATGCTGTTCTTTCACCACACTGTCTTGAATAGGGAGCCCCCATCCTGTGTTTTGGCACTAACAATGCCTTATTGTGTGGCTGCCGGGAGAGAAAGGGGGAACTGGGTGTGGCCTTGCATTCCACTTCCTTTCCGCACCAAGTGCGCTATCAAAAAAGAAACTTGGAAATCCTTTCCGAATACAGCCCAAGCAAGAAAAAAGGAAAGAAAGAGCTCAGATCCGTCCAAGTTCTGAGTAAAAACCTGCGCGCACGAACACTGACAACCAAGAGGCTTATGGTAGTGTGTAGTAGCGACAAATTATTCTGACGTCAGATGGAGCCACATCGCGCTAGTCAAATTTGGCGCGACTTTCAAATCCACGCAGAAAATACATACACAAATTTCAGAGCCTGTAAAGCGCAAATACTACGCTCGACATGAATGGAAATTGCGTCTTGAGAATCAAGAAAGAAAAAGGAAGGAAATGTTGCGGACGAAATTCAGATATTTGGCTTAGTTTTTTCAAGAGATGACATGAAAGACCGACTTATCTAAAGGTGCACTTTTTGTGGGTATTTACCTCTCATTTGTAAAAAAAAAATGAAACTTAGAAAATAATGTCTGTCTGCAACATTTCCTCCATTCATTAAAGAAGACAACGCTGCCACAGACCTCATGAAAATCGAGCAATTTTTAGGCACGCTACAGCTTCTGAAAGTTACCATGTATTTCGTATGGACACTTTCACTGGTGAACACTCTTAAGAGACTGTTGAGCTCTGCATCTCGAAAGATATGAGTACAGTATACAGAGTTCATTATTATATCAATCCGTATGATATACCGAGTGTGGTGCAGATGGCTGCAAGAAGAAAAAATTTGCGAAACAGCGGACTGTTTCAAACTGCAGAATGATCGGAAATTAATAGTGCGCAAGCACTAATTTCATTACTTGTTCACATTAAAAGTCAACTCTAGGCTGTCCAGCCAAAATTCCAGAGCATTTAAATAGTTCTGGAACAATTAATGTGGGTTGTGAAGATATTTAGAAGCGAAAAAAGCTATATCTTCCGCATACACATAAATTTTGACGTCTGAGTGAACAGGGATATCACGCCTTAGTATTTTAAAGAAAAATGGCAAGAGAACGGAGCCTTGTTGGGCACCTCTAGAGGGGGTGTATGTGTTAAAATTTTAAGTGCCCTTAGTTCAAGAAAATGACCTGTTCCTCAAGAACTATCTTCTCAACGCGAAGAGGTACCAAGGAGGTTGTAAAAACGCTAGTTTTTCAACCAGAATGCTGCGTTCAGCGTTGTCATACGCCTTTGCAACATCCAAAGTAACCAAAGCTCATACCCCTTTTTCTCTAAAAGCAACCCTGATACGTCTTTGTAAATCTATGTGCGCGTAGTCAAAATCGAACTCTCACTTTGGAACCAATGTGAGCCTCGATAAAGCCTTCAAGGTTCAGAACATTATTCCTGAGGCGTCTTAAGACCCCCTTCCTCAAACTTAACCGAAGTTGAAGTGAGAGCTATTGTCAGATCAGAATATTGTTGAGATTGAAGCCCTTTCCCTGGTCTTTTAGCAATAAAATATTTGCGCTGTTTTTAATTTCACAATCTGCAAGAGTTCCGGGGCAATATCTTTCACTAGTATTTTCAGCATGCCAACTCTTAGTCCATCAATCGCAGGAGCAGCAGGCTGCCGGCAATTACGACCTCTTTCTCTCTTCCTATCTTTCACTCCCACCATCCTCCCTTCTCTCCCGGCTCAGTTCGAGTGTCCACCGAGATGTGAGTCATTTACTGCGCCATTTCGTTTTCACAAAGTCCAAAAATTTAACTACACACTAAATCAGATACAGAGACCTAAGTGAAGTCTGCACTTAATTGAAATTGAGTTTAATTAAATCAGATATAGAGACCTAAGTGAAGTCTGCACCTAACTGAAATTGAGTTGAAGGAAAGGTAGTGCGAGCAAAAAAACGCGCAGCAAGGCCATGAGCTATGGCCCCCAGTTTATGTTTTTCTTGCAGAAGGGGCAGTACTGTGGATTGAGTGATATCAGAAGAGGGCAGCCCGGTAGTACGTTTCATGTGTCTGTAGACAGACTTCCCATTGACAGGGTTAGACAGATAGGTGTCAAGATTTGCACTGTATTCGTCCTTAGCTTTAGATATCCTTCTTTTAAAAGAACCTGTGAAGAATTTGTTATTTACCCAGGCCTTTGGGCACTGGTTATGCGTAGTCTCTTTCATGCAGCATTTCTCAGCTCCCCCTCCCCCCCCCCTCCTCCCAATAGGCTTTTCCGCATTTTCCATTCTACCAGCTCGAAGGAGTGTTATCTTTAACATCTCTAAAGATTGATCGCCGAGTGGCGTCTTAAACGGAAATCAATACTTGACGACCCCGGTTAGATTTATCCTAGGGGATAACAGTCAAGAATGCCGGACCTGAAATTTTCTTGAACAGTGTTGTACTGACAAATTTTTGTGCGGAACTGGTAGCCCTAAGCGGACAGCATGCAATGGTGAAAGTGATGGGGTAGAGGTCACTTGACGTGCCGTAGTCAATTGTGGACCACGACGATACCACAATACTATTAACAGATGATGTTACACAAACACCTGAATGAGAATTTGTCCTCATGTGAGATATGACGCGACTGTTTTAATAGCGCACATCATTTGCGGACATCCAAGACCAAAGTAAATGCCCGCTATAGCCTGTTCTTAAACCCCAAAAAACATGATGGCGAATTGAAGCCTCTAGCCAGACCTACAATTTTGTAATTGCGCAGTAAAGTATCTAGCCCATCCGTGTTCGAACGAGTGCGGGGAAATAGACATTTGCCACTGTAACAGGAGGCAGACTGCGGAACAAGGATTTCAACTGCAAGTATCTCACACTCAGGTCGCATAAATTTGTCAGACACTGTCGCACAATTAAGCTGTTCCGCTGTTATTTTTGTTAACCAGTCCGCAACCCTGCCGCTCCGATGATCAGTTCCAAACTCACACTAATTTTTAATGGTCAAAAGACCACGATTCATGTAGTAAAATATTGTCTGGCGTAAGTTTAAGAAGAAACTGCGATACGTCATTGAAAGAAGATGAGATAGAGCGACAATTGCAGCGGAGTGCACATGTTCCCGCCACGATTATTGCTTTAAAAATACGGCTGAAACAACCTCTTACAGCGCAGCTGATTTATTTTCAATTTCTGACGAACTTTTATAAGGTCTGAACATGCGGATGGTTAGAACTCGGATCAGAAGAGGAAGCACGATGCTTCTGAGGAGGAGGTATCATTTCAATATTTAACTGACAAGCGTTAGGGAGAGAAACTGGGTGCGCGTCATTTACGCCCGCAGGCGTGGAGGGAGAAGAGGGGGTTAGTTGAATATTATCTGCAATTGAATGGAAGGAGGAAAGGTAGACGAGGTTACGGTACCCAAGGCCGATGAAGCAGCCTGCGTGGAAATGGCTTTTGACAACGCATCGCTGAACGTACTAATCATATGGTCAAGTACACCAGCCTTCTCCGGCGCAGGCACAACCGACTTTGTTAGGCTTGCCTCCACATCAGTAGCGGCCATGCGAGCAATGTTGTACGTACGAGTTCAGTCTTCGGCCAAGTAGGGCACAAGCACCCGCGTGCGAGCACCTGTCACGCTGAATAATGTCCAAGACGCTCTGTTAATCGGCACACTTCTGGCAGGTGGTTATGTGATCAGAGTGGCAAAGGAAGCAGCTGAACGACTCAGAAATGGGAATCTCTGATACATGGTCACAACTGCAAACGCGGCAGCACGTTGGTGGCCTGAAGGATATGCAACTGTGACCAAACCTCCAGCAATTTTACACTGTTATGGAATGGCCGCAGTGAGTCAACACGGTATGATGTAGGCGACAATTTGATCTAACATGTGCAAGAAGGTATAGGGGAGCCTTCCGCCTCTCTGTTACAGCGGAAAACTGATACGATGACGTACCGGCACCATAGAAACCTTCAAGAATTTCTCCTAGCGTTGCGGAGGGATCCACACCACGAATCATACGTTGTATGCAGGCAAGTTGTTCAGGAACAATCACTTTCAATGGGGATGAGGCTAAAGAGGCGCAATAGAGCACCATACAAGTCAGCTGATTTCCTCAATATTGTCTTTTTGCCAAATGACACCACCTCGGAAATTTCATGATATCAGCTGGCCGCAGCCTCCAGCTGCTCTTGGATCATAGGAGAGTTTGTGATTTTAATTACACCATCGCCTACAGGAACCAGCGTCACCGAGTTAAGCTTTATACCGTTTTCACAAAAAAGACTTAGGAGGCAACTTTTCAACCTCAAACTAGGGAACCAGGTTACAGGCCGTGTGTTCGGTGAAGACAGTCATGACCGTCAGCGCACAGAGGCATGACACCTATATCGAAAGGGGCAAAACCAGTCCAAATCCCCCTTTTTCTCAACGGTCTCACCGGGAGTAGACGACAGGCCAGAAGAAGCCGAGGCAGGCAATGAATAAGCAGCGCGAAGACGCACTTTAGCTCGACGATAAAGATATTCATTAACCATGATGTGTTTACACCATGATCCCAGTCATCGCCACTCAACACATAGATTGGCGTGGAAGAACTTAGCCTTTAATATAATTTCCTGACACATTGATCCTTTATTTACATTAGTTATTAATAGCGGTGTGGAAGTTTACACTGCCCAAAGCGCCTATTTACCCTTCCAAACATCCCATAACGTTGCAAGGCTTTGTGCGCTGCGACCGATACTAGCGCAACTTACCGCTCCGCGAAACATCGCGCAACCGCTCGCAAGAAGTCTCAGCACTGCCTTCATCAGTAGGCTTAAGAGCAGGTCGGATTTTCTTTCGTTCCTTATTTGATTTTAGAACCAGTATTTCTGTTTCATTTTCTCTGTAAATAATAACACTACTATTGTTTCAAACTTTTGTTGTTGTTTTTTGGTTTCAAGCGCAGCGCTTCATAAAAAAGGTTTACTACTTCACATTGGCTTACTTCTGAGGCCTAGTTGTTCGGAAGATTTGGAGGTTAGAGATACATGAACAAATTTGCATAATTCTGAGTGCCTGCTGTGCTCATCAGCCGTGCGGAAACTTTAATAACGTCACTCAAGTTAACACAAATGAGAAATACGGCATCAGAAACCTATGACTGTGCACGATACCTATCACTATATGCTTGGCAAACACATCGCGAAAAATACGAGGAGGAAGACCAATATCCAACACGCGAGGCTTGCTTTTGTATTATTCGTGCTCTATTTTCTGAACATGCAACCACTGCAACTAGCAGAATTCTTCATATTCGTACCTATTGCTTTCGAAACACTTTATTTTTTAATTTTTTTGATGGCTACAGTTTCACACAGCAAGCAGTCCCTTCGGAGCAATAGGTGTTTGTTTGCAGCACAATTACAACGGCGAACAAACGCCGAGTTGTAGGGGCGGAACAACGAGTTGGAGAGCCGTGCTAAGAAAAACGAAATTTGTGTGAGCGGGAACAACACCTTCTTTATTTTGTTCAGTTTCTCTATCGAAAAACTTATCGTGTAAATTCAATGGCTTCTTTCAAGTTATGAATTCTTGAAAACGATACCCAGAAAATTCCCCGTGCCTTTTAGTTACCAGTACAATACATTGGTTTGTGTTGAAGGGAGAATTAGCTGGCATTACATGATGATATCTGCTGGTAAGCAGTTAGCACTTTACAAGATACGCATTTGGTATCTCGGTTACACTTATCTATATACTGCTTCGAAAATTCATCATCGCCCGCATTTATGACTCCGCACCTAAATGAGCGCCGGACATATGAATTTACTCACGCGACAAAATCAACGATTGCTGAAATTTACTCCATTTATTAGGTTCTTAGGTTAACCTCATCGGTGCGAGACCCCGCATGTCCATCACGCCTACGCGTCTACGGAAAATACACCGCACTGTACGAATAACTTCATGGGACTCTGTACGCGCAGACAATCATTTATCTACATTCAACCCCTCTTCAGCACTGTCTACTCTCTCTGCTGTTCTCGCTACTCACACTCTAACCACTACTGTAAATGAATACGACCCAAACCCGGACATCTCTTGAATCTGTGGGCTCTTCGTCGCCAGGCGGATCTTTACGCTACTCGTCACCCCGATGACCCGTCGGCTCTTCCTACTCTTCACCGCGCTACCGCACGGTAGCGGCGCTATGCAAAGCGTCTAGGCAGGCAACGCTGGGCTGCATGGTGTGCCCGCCTGTCCTCTACGCAGGGCAATCGACATCTTTGGAGAGTGTTTCACGCCATGGAGCGCCCTTCTCAGGTTGCAGATTACACAGAGAGCATACGGATCGCTCTAAATGTGGATGAACACACATTTGCACAACAAGCGGCCCGTCAATTTTTTCCAAACCATGACTGCACCGCTACGTCTCCACCTGATTTATCGGTTACAGAGCCCTCCGATGGGATTACTTCTGACCTCACCATGGCAGAGCTGCTGGCCTCCATTGAACGTTTAAAAACTACTGCTACTCCCGGGCACGACGGCATACCTAACTCCTTATTCCGTAACTTGGAAGGGAGGGCTTTGCAAACCCTACTTGATACTCTTAACGAAGTGTGGCTTTCTGACGTCATGCCGGGAGACTGGAAGCATTCTATTGTGGTTCCAATACCCAAGTCAGGTCAGCCTCCAGTATCTCTCTCGGCTCTTCGTCCAATTTTCCTTACGCCTACCTTCTGTAAGCTTTTATGAAAACATTCTAGCCGCACGCTTGTCGTGGTTGCTGGAATCTCATGATTGTTACCCAGATTCCCAAATTGGTTCCCGCCCACAAATTGGAACGGAGGACGGCCTTGCTACTTTGGCTGCTGACGTGCTTGACCACTCTCCGCAGAGTCACGTTGTGCGAACCTTAATCGCTACAGACATAACAAAGGCATAAGATAACATCCTTCACTTTGCCATTCTTGCCTCCCTTCAAACTCTTGGTCTCCCTCACCGGTTCCTCCTCTCCATTCGCGCCTTTTTAGCAAATCGAACCTTCAGCGTCCGTGGTCCACGGAAAGCCCTTTTATAACTTCACTTCCAATAGAGGAGTGCCGCAGGGCTCCGTTCTCGCACCCATATTATTTAATGTGGCTCTAATTCTTATTGTTCGAGCCCTAGAGACCATCCCTTCTATCCGCGTGCTTGCGTATGCCGATGATATAACCTTGCGGTGCTGTCATCCAGATACGTCTATTCATCAGTCGGTCCTTAAACACGCGCTGGATGTATTGACATCTCGCGTCCCACCTGTGGGTCTAACACTCTCTCCTACTAAATCTTGTTTCATTCGAATTGGAAATAAAGCCGGCTTACGGAAAGCTCCCCCTTTAAATTTTACGGTACATAATTCTCTGATTCCTCAGGTAGAAACTGTTCGTATTCTTGGTCTTCTCCTCCATACATCTGGGACTGGCACCCCGTGGCTGACAGCCACCCGTAAATCGGCTCACGCTACTCTAGGTCTGATTCGTCGCATAGCTGTGCGCTCTGGTGGCGCACGTGCTCATACGGCCCGCCAGCTTGTGCGCTCTATCCTTCAGCCACGGATAGTATATCAGGCACAATTTCAACGTCTCACCCGCAGACAGTGGGACTCCCTTGAAGCTATCAATCGTGAGGCTATGCGCGTCATAACATATCTGCCTCGTTTAACACCCATACCTGTGCTACAGGAGTTCGCCCAACTTAATACACTCAGTGCAATCATCGACGAACGGGTGGCGAATAGAGCTCAAAAACAGAACCTCAAACTTCATCGTTTAAAGACACTTCCACCGCGGTCCTATTGCCAGCTCGCTGACAATAGCCCCACTGTTTCCGTGTCGGTATCAGCAGCGTATTTGCCTGAAGGGTGCATATTATACACGGATGCATCACATTCTGCAGAGAGGGGAGTTACTGCTGTGTATAGTCCATCTCATCCGCATCTAAACTCTCGTGCGACGTATACTGCGGATACGTGCACTCCCCTGGCATTGGAACTTCAAGCCATTTATAATGCCATTGCTTCCCTTCCGCTCGTTCCAACACTCAATACAGTTCATATTTACACCGACTCCCGCGCCGCCCTTAAATAGCTTAAGGCTGTTCGACGGAAGTTCCAGATTTCACAGTCAATTCATGTGCTTTGGGCAAAGTATCCATGTCCTGTGCGCATACACTGGATTCGCGGCCATGCCCAGGATCCACATAACATTCAAGAGGATGCTATGACTCATATTCATACATTAGACGATCCGCCACCTTCCCCTCTTCCCCCAGATCCGTTCATATCCCATGTTTCCGATTCCGAAGTTCTGCGCCAGCGAACACGCACTCTAATTCCTCCGTGTTCGCACAATCACGCCCGTAGTCTTATTCGGCAGGAGGAGGTATCCGTGCGCCGGATTCGGGCAGGGGCGGCCCTGACACCATCTGTCCGTCATTGGTGGCGTGCCAAAGATCTGCCAGCACCTGACAGGTGCCCTCACTGTAGCGCTGCACCGGACATTTGTGATGTGCGGCACTTGTTGTGGACGTGCCCAGCGACGGCTGCTATCAGAAAACAGCTCCTCAGGGAGGTGTGAGCCTGCGGTGGAACCGCGAAAGTGACTTCGTGAAGTAGACAATGGACAACCGTTTCATTAACAACCTCTGCGACTACCTCAACGCAACGGTTCTTCACTCCTTCTTTTCACTTTCAATCCTGTGCATTCCTTCCCCCCTCCTTCCTTTTTTCAGCTTATGCCTCATTGTACACTTCTCGAATAAAAAAAAAGACCCCCTATGTGGATGATCTTTGGCTACTTCCAGTCCGCACTAACATCTCTTGTGAGCGCTCATTCCTTACCATGGAAAGCTCGACAGGATATACGAAGTACTGAATAAATTTTCTAATGATACCGAAAATAAGTATATTATAGTTTTCTAATCGACACCCGGACAATGCTTTCTTCCTGGAAACACCGAAGCGGATGCAGCCGCTGGGCAAGCACGCGCCAGCGCCCTCCCTTCTGGACTTCAGTTACGAGAGGCACATGGCTCCCTTCCTTGAAGTCTACGCTTTATAAAATCACCAAAAGATGTGGTTTGAGCCAAACCATTGATGTTTTGATCTGCATTTCGTCCATCCGTTGCTGCGGTTTGATATTCCATTACCTTTCAGCAGAAGACAAGAAACGCTCCTTCCCCGCTTGCGTTTAGGAACGGCGAACACGAAGCACTTTTTTTACAAAATTGGCGGCCCAGAGAGCGCACGGTGTGCGTATTGTCAAGAAAATGAGTATATGTCTCGTATATTATTGAAGTTCCTAGTGCACGGCAACTTCAGGTCGCGACTGAAGAGACTTAAGCGCTATTGACAAAAGACCCCTAAGCCTACAAAAGATATTAGGGCCATATCCGACGTGTGCTCTGCAAAAGCGAGAAGTTGTGGTGTGCTTGACATTATTTCCCTTCTCGTAAACAGCGCTCGGAAAGGGAATTCAATTTTTTCGTTTGAAATACACAGAATATTTATCAATTATTGGCTGACTTTTTTTATTTTCACTTTCCCTCCTCTAGTTGGTTCACAAAAAGCACGAAGTGAAGCTTCGAGCTTTAGACAAACTTTATCGTTTACTTTTAGCAACTCACATATGCTGCTTTAAATGTGAGCCTGTTTCTACACTGTGGACGCGGCTTCTGTAAACACGTCAGAAACGGGACGGCTTGGCGCATAAGCTTGTGTAATCCTTATAACAGTACTGTTATTTTGCCCGAAATCTAGGCAGACGCAAGGACAACCGGAGCACAGATCGAAGCTAACACCGAGGGGATAGCGTGTACCCTCCGGACACTTCCTTCACGTCGTCTTTACAGAGACTATCCGTTGCACGGCCCCGCCTCGGTTTACATAAGGGCAGTGAAAAGGAGTGCGAGACGTAAGGTTTGAGTCGAGAAACGTGCACAACACCACTCCGAGGCTGAGGGGACGTGGCACCGGCGAAGGCTGAAGCGATCTCGTAGGTGACTGCGGTGACTTGGCGAAGGGCACGGTATGGGCCGATATAGCGGGATAGAAGTTTTTCAGTCAGCCCCACTTGGCGAAAGCGTGACCAAAGCAGGACGAGGGAGCTAGAAGAGGAGGCCATACTGTGACGACGGTTGTAGAATTCCTGCTGATAGGACTGGGAAGCGAGTAGCCGGGGGTGTGCAGGTTGGCTGGCGTGGTCAGCACGAGCAATGGCGTCCTGGGCGTACGCAGATGGCTGAGCATTAGAAGTGGGAAGCAGCGTGTCCAGGGGCAGCAGGGGCTTGCCGCCGTACAAAATATAAACAGGGCAGTAACCGGCATTGTCATGACGAGAGGTGTTGCAGGCGAAGGTCACATAGGGGAGACCGATATCCCAGTCGCGATGGTCCAAAAAAACATACATAGCCAACATATCGTTGAGAGCGTGGTTTAGGCGTCCTGTGAGGACGTTTTTCTGCAAGTGGCAGGCGGCGGTGAGCGTATATTTTGTACAGAACGACCGAAAAACGTCGGTGACAACTCTGAACAGAAATCATCGGCCTCAGTCGGTTAGAAGTTGACGGGGAGCGCCACGACGTAGGATGAAGTCGGTGGAAAGAAAGTCGGCAACATCAGTTGCAGTACTGGTGGGGAGCGGCTGCGTGATGGCGTAACGAGTAGCGTAGTCTGTAGTAGCAACTACCAATCTGGCTCCAGAGATCTATTCCGGAATGGCCCCAAAGGTCTAAGCGGACGCTATGGAATTATTCGCGCGGGACGTCAATGGGCTCAAGCAGACCGGATGACAGAGTGATGGGGTGATTTCGGCGCTCCCACTCGTCGCAGCCAGCAACATAGCGACGTACAGCGACAGAGGCGGGGCAAAAGAATCGACGACGCACACGGTCGTAAGTATTCTGCACACCCAACTGTTCAGAAATGGGGAGATCATGAAGCTCCTGGAGGAAAGCAGAACGAAGGTGCTTGAGCACAACGAGGAGGATGTTTGGGACAGCTTGATAATGCTCCTGCAGTATACAACTTCATCACATAGCACAAAGCGGCGCATCGGAGGGTCGCGTGGGGCGGTGTTGATTCTGTCAAAAATTCAGCGCAGCTCGGCATAGTGGCGCAGTTCTTCGCAGATGTGAGCGAGAGCAGACAGAGAGAGCCCAGAGCGTCTTCGCTGTCATTGCCAGGATTGTCACACTAGCTAAAAGGGGAATGGCAAAGGCAGTCGGCATCGGCGTGTAGGCCACCAGACTTAAAGAGCATATGGTAATGGTACTGCTGCAGGCTAAATGCCCAACGACTAAGCCGTCCTGTAGGGTCTTTCAGAGAAGAGAGCCAGCACAACGTATAGTGGTCTGTGGCAATTCTAAATGGCAGCCGTATAAATTTGGGCGGAATTTCCCAACACCCATGACAAGGGAAAAGCACTCACGTTCGATAATTGAGGAATTCCGCTCCGCGACAGGGAGGAGGCGCCTGGCGTAGGCGTTGACACGGCGCTGTCTGGATTGCCGCAGAGACAGGAAAGCGCGATGCCGTAGCCACTGGCGTCAGTGCGGACTTCACTTGGAGCGGCCACATCAAAGTGCGCCAGGACGCGTGGTAGTAACCTTCAGTATCAGGTTGGAAAACGCTTTCCTTGGGCAGGTCCCCAGTTGAACGTGGCGTCTTTATTCAGGATGTCGGTGAGAGGGCAGGCGATGTCGGCGAAGCTTTCAAGGACGCGACGAATGTAGGAGCACGACCCTAAGAAGCTTTTGGACGTCGCTACAAGAACGTGGCTGGGGAAAGTCTATGACGGCTGGGATCTTATCAGGGTCAGTGTGCACCCCCGTGTTGACGACGGCATGGCCCAATATGGTGAGCTCTCGGCGCACGAAACGGCACTTAGACAAGTTGAGCTGCAGGTCGGCATGACGAAACAAGCAAAGCATCTGGGAGAGGTCAGCGATGTGAGCGGAATAGGTGGTCGAAAAGACAATGACGTCATCCAGTTGGCGCAAGCAGGTGGACCTCCTAACGTCTTGCAAAAGGGCATCCATCACGCGTTCGAAAGTGGTGGCGCGTTGCATAATCCGAAAGGCATAACTTTAAATTGATAAAGTCCATCAGCGGTCACAAAGCCGGTCTTGTCACGGTGCTGGTTATCAACAGCATTTTTCCGGTAACCGGAGCGAAGATATATGGATCCAAATAATTTGGCACCACGGAGGCAGACAAGTTGGTCATCGATACGCTGCAGGGGGTACACGTCCTTTCTTAGATTTTATTCAAGTAGCGATAATGAATGCAAAAAACACGCCAGGAGCCATCCTTTCTCTTGACACGTACGATGGGGGATGCCCAGGGACTGTGTGAGGGTTAGATAATGTTTTTGGCGAGCATTTTAGTACCTCCGGCATTGATAATCTGACGCACGGCGTGAGGGGCGGCGGCGGATGGGAGTGGTATCGCCGGTGTCAATGCGGTGACTGACGGCGAGAGTTTGGCCCAGCCCGGCGTTCTTCACATCAAAAATACCCGAAAAAGATTCAAGAAGGGCACGAAGTTTCGCAGCTCGGTCAGGACGGAGGTTGGTGACCATAATGGGCGGGAAGGCGTCCGTCGACTATGGAGACGGCCGGCGCGGGACGGCGGTGTCGTGAAAAAGGGTGCCGGTCAAATTAGGGATATGGCAAGGAACCAGAGGGGAGTGCGCAGCCAGGCATATGCCGGACGAGAGCACTTGGGAAGAGATGCCGAATTTCAGAGAAGGCAGAGAGAAGGCATGTGCGTGGACGGTGGCGGTAATTTGGGTTAGGGCAACATTATGGACCAGTAGGATGTCCAGATTGAGCGTAACGAGATAGTCACCATCTTGAACTGTGTGCCATGGGGTCAGTGGAACGAAAAAGGCGGCGCGTAATGACATGTGAGCATATTCGGTACAGAACAGTCGCAGGGATACATCGACATGGGTCCGAATCCAGCAGTGGAAATTCGAAGAATAGGACACCCTGCGCGCAAGCGATGAGGGCGGAATGGTGAGTCAGAAAATCCAAGGCGAGGATAAGGTCATGGGCACAGGTGGACAGCACGGTGAACTTAACCGGTATACTCTCGCCGGCAATAGTAGAGAGCTATAGCATAGCGCGATCCGCGATCCGGTACCGTGACACGCTACTCCAGTGCACCGCTGGGTAGACGCTGTTTGGTTTCGACGCGGCTTGCACGAGCGCAGCTGACGGGCACGTAGCGCCATCTGGCGTCCATAGGATGATCTGCGCATACGCAGTGACGCCTCGCGGAAGCGGATCACGGTAGCTAATCGCGGATCGCGCTAATATCTCGCTATTATCTCACGCGGTACACATACCGTCGACAGCAGGCATGCCACCATCCGCAACACGCACACGAGACGTGGAAGCGTGAGGACTGTGGAGGCGACGGCGGAGGGCAGCACACATCACTGATACATGAGCACAGGTGTCAATCAAGGCCCTCACAGGAGCTCGGAAAATAGCGACTTCCAGGAGATTCGGTCGAGTAGTCGATAGAGGATTTGTGATCCGGGTCGTTGGTGCAGCGTCACCTCCGGGAGCTGCATCATTTAGTTTTCCTAATGGAAGCGGGTATTGGACGGCGCCTGTGCGGAACGAGAGCGGAGGCCTTGCGGCGACAGAGAGGGGGAATCATCGGCACGGCTTGGGAACGGCGCCATCAGATGGTTCGGACGGGGCTCGTGGCGAGAAGTTGCGGGAAGGGGCAAGATTATAGAAGGAGGGGAAGACGCTATGGGACGGTGAAGTCCATGGACTGCTGCAATGGCGGTCGATGCGGCCAGTGAGAGAGCGGCGGAAGCAGATGGGGCGGTCGTCTATCATGGACAACTCAATGCAATGGCGGTAACGCGGCAGAGAATAATTGGTGCGACGAAAAACAGAGAGAGGTTGCTGGTGGGTGTCCGGACTTCTTATGGTGTACACTGCCTGAGGGAGGATCAGGTTAGCGAGTTACGTTCGCACGACGGCCTGGATCAGCGACACGGCAGATAGAGAGTTATCAGGTGCAGGCGGGCGGGGCATCACTGGCGCAAAGGCCTCCAGTTCGCGGCGAACAATCGGAGTAACATTGTTGGCGACAGGGACATCATCGGATGGACTCGCGGAACGATAATCGCTGTTCCTCGCAGGAAAAGGTGGCGGCTGTATTAAGCAGCCGAGAGAATGGCTGTGGAATTTGGAGACTTGCAACCTGCTCGAAGCGACGGCATTCTTTTATGATTGTATCGACGGCAGTACAGCCTTTTCAAACAAGTAAATTAAAAGCATCATCCGCAATCCCTTTCTGAACATGGCCCACCTTGTCGGACTCAGTCATGCCGGCGTCAATTATGTCGCAAAGCGCCAATATATCTACAATATATATGCGACATAAGTTTTTGTTGACGACTGGGCGTGTGACGTGAGCTGCTTTCTCGCGGAGAGCGTCCGGTCATCGGGACTTTCAAACAAAGTACGACGTTTTCCATTAAACGTGTCCCTGCTCGTCAGTTCGTCTTCGTCAGTTTCGTTGCAGATCTGGGCCGTGCCGCTAAGATAGAACATCGTACTCGCCAGCATCACAGTGCGATCCCACATGTTATACCTGCTCACTCGTTCGTACAGGCTGAGCCAATCATCGACATAGGTGCCATAGTTATCAGAAAAGGTACCGAGGTCATGCGGAGGAGCCATCACTACGAAGGGAGCGGCAGAATTGGTTCGTGACGCGCCAGCTTGAGCCCTGATGGTAGTAGGCACAGCCTGACGACCGCTTCGGAGCTGCGTGGCGTGGAAATCGCGCACCGACAAATCCACCAAAGATGTTACGTGGGCTGATGTCCTGGCAGACGCAAGTACGACCGGAGCACAAGGCACAGATCGCGGCGAACAAAGTGCGGATAGCGCGCACCCACCGGACATTATCCGTAGCAATATAGATCACTACCCCTTCTGGAACCTTTCATGCAAGCGTTCAAGAAATGGACAATCATGTTTACACATTTATTTTTTCGAAAGTAATAAATTTTATAACCGTGAATGATGCACTACGCTATGTAGCACCTTTAGTTTCCACAGCAACCATGCAGTATTAGATTGCGTAAAACACACAAACTGGTGTCATAAGAGATATCGAAATATATAAGTGATTGCTGCTGCTGTGAAGTATGGTTGCTATCAAGCGCATCCCGATTAGTTATGTCATGGAGGAAAACCTTGGAAGACGGTCTTTCACCACTTTTACCGGTCTATGTCCAACAGCACTCACTACGTGCTATTCAGAACAGTTGCTGCCCCCCCCCCCCCACACAGTTGTGTCTCGACGGTGATTACTTTTCCACCCATTTACTGGCAAAAAGAACACCTTAACACATTCAAGTTTCCCAACAGTTCGGCTTGTAAAGTTTTTTGGTGTACGCGTGATTGACGATACTGATAAAAGAAAGCATATCGGTGTGTTTGTCTTAAATATTTTTTGCGCTTGGGCGCCGACACTAAGCGCTATGGATTCTTTTCCATCTTCCGTAAAAGTACTAATATTGCGCCTGTAGGAAACCATTTCCTTTAGAGACTGCTAGGAAGAAGACTTTCCAAATACCGACTGTTTCTTATGGTGTACTTAGTGCAGACTATTCAGTTACAGAACTGGAATAGTTTTTCTTGAGTAAAGCTTTCGTCTTGAGCTCACCAGCCCCACATGTGGCGCTGTTGACCTTACCAATATACAATAGCTTCAGTACGCGCTTTTGATCACTCACACCTTGCACTTATCACCCCAGCTTATCACTTATCACCCGGACCCTTGAGTCCGGACAGGCTATGTCGCGATATTGGCAGGTCTTCTGGTGGTAGCACTTTGTTTTTTTCGAACATAAATATAGCAAATACAATGCAATAGGAACCAGTTTCATTTGTCGCTACTGTTCGTAATGTCAACTTGGAACCACTACTTGACGACCACCTCAAGAGCAGTAATCACAAAGTGCAGCCGACATTCTGTCGCAGCGTCGCAGTACATTACGCTGCGAACAGGGGCATAACTGCTATTTCGTTACCTTCACAACCCTCAAAAAACAGATCAAAATGATTGTATAAGTATTTCACTGTTGCAGACAAAAAAATGAAGGCTATTCGTGCAAATTAATTTGCTAAGTCCAATCGCAGAGAAAAGTAACTTGATGGAAAAGAACCGTTTCTGTCCTGAAGCATTTAATTTCAGCGTTGCTTTGTTCTCGCTTAGATAACCCAGCTGGGTAAAAAGGAAGATCAGTTTAATAACCGTTTTCACTCTTTAAATCCCAAGTTCATTTACGTCTTGTATCTGCAATATAATCGCTAGTGCGACACCTAATGCCCGTTCTCATATTTGTTAATTCAACTTAAGACACTGAAAAGTTATTTCACTCAACATTGCGCCCATTTTATTTAGGGCTATGACATTGCGCAAGCACTTAATTTGGTTTCTTCTTGAAACTATCTCACTGAGTAATGAATGTACCCAGGCTTCTGCGGTAGTCTTGAGACTTTGGCTCCTTGTCTGTATATTGCCAAGGAACTTATTTTTTTGCTCATAATAAACACATCCTTGATCATTTTATTTCATCTCCTATGATGCCCTGTTCTTTTCTTTTCGAAAACATAAAGCCAAGCGGGTAGCACCAACACAATTCTAGACAAGGATGCTTAGATTGCGTACAGCGTATAGTAAGCGACTGTACTTTCCAAGGCTCATTATTTTCGATTGCAAGAAACATTTGGGTATATTTTTTAGCAGTTCCGCTTGATGCATTTAGAAGAATCGCCAAGTTATAGCAATATTTTGATAATTAGTCGTCTCTAACATCAGTATCATTGGCGCATAACAGCTTCAAAGGAAACTATAAAGCCTTCACAGAAATTTCACTTCATTTTGGCATGTTTGATTCGATGCTTTATTTCCATCCAAAATATGAGGGTCAACAGGCGAGAAAAGCTTCCATTGACAGCTTGATTGTGCTTGATGCCCGTACGAGGCAGTCATGAATAAAAATTATCGAAGATGTTGAAAACCTCAGCATTCAGTTATGTACTTCGTAATACGCTTTCACCAAAGTTGAATGCAAACTGATTTAGTACAGCTTCGCGAATTAACATAAGATCTATTACATTTCTCTGGAGTCAATACATATCATTAAGAAAGATAAAGGATAAAAATGTTGAAGAACATAGAACATAGTCAAAACCGTTATATGGCCGGAAATTGTTTACAAATCCTAAAATAAGCACGCATCGATTTCTTTTCGCGTGTTACTTAAAGATTTCCATGCATGTATTTCTCTTATCAGAATGGCAAGTTGCACATCAGTGATTCTAACTGACATTTAGTGTGCCCGCTTGGTTTCAGCTGTCTTCAGGTCCAAAGGTGCTAGAATCAGTTTCCAGTGTTTTCAACTGCGAGGTACTTTTTAAGAGGGCTCACCAGCTACAAGGCAACTCAGGTTTGAACTTTTTCTGTCGATAGATGGCAGCACTTAAGTACCACAAAAAGGAGGGAACTTCTATTACCCCTTCAGGTGTGCAAATTCTACCGCGACATCTCCTCCAGCGCGACACGCAAGTGTTAGTTCTTCTGCAAACAGAAAGTAGGGCCGATAACTTTCTGTGTAAATCCTGCCAAAGCAGGGAGACGGATGCACATAAGAATAACCCGTCTAAAGGGGTGGTGGTCACAGAATGAACCTTTTTCCAGTGACCCACCACTCAGCTGCCAAAAGAAAAAGTACGTTTTCCGGTTTTGGTCCCCCTAAGCTCAATCGCATCTTTTCTGCGAAAATACATTTACAATGATAGGGTGGGGTATACAGCCTGCAGTTAGAAGCAGCGTTGGTTTAGCCTAGCCAGAACAGATGAATGTGAGTCATCTTTTGACACACCTTAGGAACACCTTCAGCACATTTGCTGGCTTTTCAGTATTCCGCGTATTCCTCTGCCGACACAGGCAATTCAAGCCTGGAGACCGTGTACGAGTGTGGACGCCGATTCGACGACGCGGCCTCTGTGAAAAGCTTTTCGCTCTCTCATTGCCTACACTGCCAGTGTTTATTTTGCATTGTCTTTTCTGCTGTTGACCTTATTTTTTGTTTTAGCATCCGGCCGATGCTTCTTTGAGAATAGGAGTGCCGCGAAACTGTTGTACTACTTGTTTGAGTTCAAGCCGTTGGCGCACGGGAATATCACTTTGTTATGCGAGATGCGATCAGCGTTATCTAGAAGGAATGCAGCCAGGCGCAACTATTTCTACATTATTCTGGGTTGTTGTCGATGTTTTTAGCGCCTTATCTTGTTCCTCTTCGGTATGACCACCGAGGACGTTTTTTGCAATCGGCGTCGCAAATTCTTCACTTTATTTATGGGCGATAGTCACTTCAGTAACTAAATTACTGCAAAAATACTTCGTTTCATATCTCCTTCACTGCTTATAATATCACCACGGAACTAATCAGACTTGGGTAAAAGGATGAGATGTGTGGTTTGCAAAAGCACTGAGATTGTCCTGTCGCTATTCGTGGTGACTTTGAACGCGAATTTCGTCATTGCACAAGCGACTACCAACTGTTCCGGGCAAAGTTGCTAGTAGTGGTTTATTGTTAAAAATAATAAAAACTACAATTTAATAGGAAAAAGCCGCTGCAGCTTCGCGAACCGCGTGTGCTCTTTCTGAACACAAAAACGGCAGGGCACCTGAATTGTCATGACGTCAGAGGTTGGAAATCGAACATTCCACACCTACTATGGTTTCGAAAAAACTCTTAATGTGAGCTCTACTTTTTATGTTCTTTTATATATTTTAAATATTGTATACTTTTATGTATTATAAATTTTATATATGTATTTATATACCGCCCCTCCCGAGCTTTTTTCTGATTGAAATGTGCGACTTTTGGAAGCCTAGTGCAGGAGGTGCGACTAGGTGTGGCGCAAATCGACGCGTATTTAATAATAATAATAATTGGTTTTAGGGGAAAGGAAATGGCGCAGTATCTGTATTTAATTTAGAGAATAAAGACGGTTGGGGAACGCTTGACACATGCGAAACCGGTTCAAGAGCAAAACTAGATGATTTTGCCAATCAGGCCATGAACTTTTGACATCACGTTATTTCCACCACAGAGATGTCTATTCTGGATTGGGGGCCTCGGAAATCCGCGAGCTCCTTTCTGCAGATAAGGTGCAACCGTGCTCACCCGCGTACAGTGGACAGCCCCTGCACTGATAACGCAAACATTCTGCCAGAGATATGCCTGGTCGCAAGGAGAATTCGGGAAAAAGAGCGACGCTTGACCAAAGATTCGTTAGAGAACCGATGTTTGGATGCCGATCCGACACATTCTGGTTTCACTAGCTTGGAGCCAAAGCCGAACGTTGGCTTCGGCCTGTTCTCATGACGTCGCAGTTGCAGTGCAGCAGGGGCTGGGCAGGAAAAGGAAGGAGACGGTCCTTTGTCCCCTTGATGTGGCCTGTTGCACTGGCATACATAGTGGTCCGCGAGTGTAGCGTGAAATCGCAGGTGATTGGCAAGTGCCTCAGTGAAAGGAGGTTAATCGTTACGTCATGACAATCAGTGTACGCCATTAGCCCTCTTTACATGAACCTGATAGTGTCGGGTCGAATCGGGGGTCGGGTTGAGCATGGTCAATCCAAATCAACCACTGCGTGTTTGCATGAACTCGATTTTAGCGATTCGAGACCGGTTCAGCTGAAGCGACGCCAAGCGTCGAGCAAGCTGTAGCAGCCTCCAAGATTGAGGCACGCCATCGCTGTATCGGAGGTGCGGCGGCGCACGTGGAAAGCAAGTTCCCATTTATCCACCTCCCTCTCAATAACCCTGCTTTTCGACCCAACAGCGTTTACAAGCACATTGGTTCAGGGTCGAGTTTAGTCACCTACCCCTTGCGGCGGAATTGACTCGACCCGACCCGTTGACTCCCGGCTCGGCGTGCGTACCAGTACCGGTTTTCAAACAACCAGGCGTGTGGGTTCTTGTAAGCGCCGCTATCGGCTCGAGGCCCTCCTATGAGGAATCTTTGCAGCGTCATTCTTGACTTGTATCGACACCTGGGTCACTGCGCCCTTGCGCTGGGCAAGGAACAATGCTGTTCTTTCACCACACTGTCTTGAATAGGGAGCCCCCATCCTGTGTTTTGGCACTAACAATGCCTTATTGTGTGGCTGCCGGGAGAGAAAGGGGGAACTGGGTGTGGCCTTGCATTCCACTTCCTTTCCGCACCAAGTGCGCTATCAAAAAAGAAACTTGGAAATCCTTTCCGAATACAGCCCAAGCAAGAAAAAAGGAAAGAAAGAGCTCAGATCCGTCCAAGTTCTGAGTAAAAACCTGCGCGCACGAACACAGACAACCAAGAGGCTTATGGTAGTGTGTAGTAGCGACAAATTATTCTGACGTCAGATGGAGCCACATCGCGCTAGTCAAATTTGGCGCGACTTTCAAATCCACGCAGAAAATACATACACAAATTTCAGAGCCTGTAAAGCGCAAATACTACGCTCGACATGAATGGAAATTGCGTCTTGAGAATCAAGAAAGAAAAAGGAAGGAAATGTTGCGGACGAAATTCAGATATTTGGCTTAGTTTTTTCAAGAGATGACATGAAAGACCGACTTATCTAAAGGTGCACTTTTTGTGGGTATTTACCTCTCATTTGTAAAAAAAAAATGAAACTTAGAAAATAATGTCTGTCTGCAACATTTCCTCCATTCATTAAAGAAGACAACGCTGCCACAGACCTCATGAAAATCGAGCAATTTTTAGGCACGCTACAGCTTCTGAAAGTTACCATGTATTTCGTATGGACACTTTCACTGGTGAACACTCTTAAGAGACTGTTGAGCTCTGCATCTCGAAAGATATGAGTACAGTATACAGAGTTCATTATTATATCAATCCGTATGATATACCGAGTGTGGTGCAGATGGCTGCAAGAAGAAAAAATTTGCGAAACTGCGGACTGTTTCAAACTGCAGAATGATCGGAAATTAATAGTGCGCAAGCACTAATTTCATTACTTGTTCACATTAAAAGTCAACTCTAGGCTGTCCAGCCAAAATTCCAGAGCATTTAAATAGTTCTGGAACAATTAATGTGGGTTGTGAAGATATTTAGAAGCGAAAAAAGCTATATCTTCCGCATACACATAAATTTTGACGTCTGAGTGAACAGGGATATCACGCCTTAGTATTTTAAAGAAAAATGGCAAGAGAACGGAGCCTTGTTGGGCACCTCTAGAGGGGGTGTATGTGTTAAAATTTTAAGTGCCCTTAGTTCAAGAAAATGACCTGTTCCTCAAGAACTATCTTCTCAACGCGAAGAGGTACCAAGGAGGTTGTAAAAACGCTAGTTTTTCAACCAGAATGCTGCGTTCAGCGTTGTCATACGCCTTTGCAACATCCAAAGTAACCAAAGCTCATACCCCTTTTTCTCTAAATGCAACCCTAATACGTCTTTGTAAATCTATGTGCGCGTAGTCAAAATCGAACTCTCACTTTGGAACCAATGTGAGCCTCGATAAAGCCTTGAAGGTTCAGAACATTATTGCTGAGGCGTCTTAAGACACCCCTTCCTCAAACTTAACCGAAGTTGAAGTGAGAGCTATTGTCAGATCAGAATATTGTTGAGATTGAAGCCCTTTCCCTGGTCTTTTAGCAATAAAATATTTGCGCTGTTTTTAATTTCACAATCTGCAAGAGTTCCGGGGCAAAATCTTTCACTAGTATTTTCAGCATGCCAACTCTTAGTCCATCAATCGCAGGAGCAGCAGGCTGCCGGCAATTACGACCTCTTTCTCTCTTCCTATCTTTCACTCCCACCATCCTCCCTTCTCTCCCGGCTCAGTTCGAGTGTCCACCGAGATGTGAGTCATTTACTGCGCCATTTCGTTTTCACAAAGTCCAAAAATTTAACTACACACTAAATCAGATACAGAGACCTAAGTGAAGTCTGCACTTAATTGAAATTGAGTTTAATTAAATCAGATATAGAGACCTAAGTGAAGTCTGCACCTAACTGAAATTGAGTTGAAGGAAAGGTAGTGCGAGCAAAAAAACGCGCAGCAAGGCCATGAGCTATGGCCCCCAGTTTATGTTTTTCTTGCAGAAGGGGCAGTACTGTGGATTGAGTGATATCAGAAGAGGGCAGCCCGGTAGTACGTTTCATGTGTCTGTAGACAGACTTCCCATTGACAGGGTTAGACAGATAGGTGTCAAGATTTGCACTGTATTCGTCCTTAGCTTTAAATATCCTTCTTTTAAAAGAACCTGTGAAGAATTTGTTATTTACCCAGGCCTTTGGGCACTGGTTATGCGTAGTCTCTTTCATGCAGCATTTCTCAGCTCCCCCTCCCCCCCCCCCTCCTCCCAATAGGCTTTTCCGCATTTTCCATTCTACCAGCTCGAAGGAGTGTTATCTTTAACATCTCTAAAGATTGATCGCCGAGTGGCGTCTTAAACGGAAATCAATACTTGACGACCCCGGTTAGATTTATCCTAGGGGATAACAGTCAAGAATGCCGGACCTGAAATTTTCTTGAACAGTGTTGTACTGACAAATTTTTGTGCGGAACTGGTAGCCCTAAGCGGACAGCATGCAATGGTGAAAGTGATGGGGTAGAGGTCACTTGACGTGCCGTAGTCAATTGTGGACCACGACGATACCAAAATACTATTAACAGATGATGTTACACAAACACCTGAATGAGAATTTGTCCTCATGTGAGATATGACGCGACTGTTTTAATAGCGCACATCATTTGCGGACATCCAAGACCAAAGTAAATGCCCGTTATAGCCTGTTCTTAAACCCCAAAAAACATGATGGCGAATTGAAGCCTCTAGCCAGACCTACAATTTTGTAATTGCGCAGTAAAGTATCTAGCCCATCCGTGTTCGAACGAGTGCGGGGAAATAGACATTTGCCACTGTAACAGGAGGCAGACTGCGGAACAAGGATTTCAACTGCAAGTATCTCACACTCAGGTCGCATAAATTTGTCAGACACTGTCGCACAATTAAGCTGTTCCGCTGATATTTTTGTTAACCAGTCCGCAACCCTGCCGCTCCGATGATCAGTTCCAAACTCACACTAATTTTTAATGGTCAAAGGACCACGATTCATGTAGTAAAATATTGTCTGGCGTAAGTTTAAGAAGAAACTGCGATACGTCATTGAAAGAAGATGAGATAGAGCGACAATTGCAGCGGAGTGCACATGTTCCCGCCACGATTATTGCTTTAAAAATACGGCTGAAACAACCTCTTACAGCGCAGCTGATTTATTTTCAATTTCTGACGAACTTTTATAAGGTCTGAACATGCGGATGGTTAGAACTCGGATCAGAAGAGGAAGCACGATGCTTCTGAGGAGGAGGTATCATTTCAATATTTAACTGACAAGCGTTAGGGAGAGAAACTGGGTGCGCGTCATTTACGCCCGCAGGCGTGGAGGGAGAAGAGGGGGTTAGTTGAATATTATCTGCAATTGTATGGGAAGGAGGAAAGGTAGACGAGGTTACGGTACCCAAGGCCGATGAAGCAGCCTGCGTGGAAATGGCTTTTGACAACGCATCGCTGAACGTACTAATCATATGGTCAAGTACACCAGCCTTCTCCGGCGCAGGCACAACCGACTTTGTTAGGCTTGCCTCCACATCAGTAGCGGCCATGCGAGCAATGTTGTACGTACGAGTTCAGTCTTCGGCCAAGTAGGGCATAAGCACCCGCGTGCGAGCACCTGTCACGCTGAATAATGTCCAAGACGCTCTGTTAATCGGCACACTTCTGGCAGGTGGTTATGTGATCAGAGTGGCAAAGGAAGCAGCTGAACGACTCAGAAATGGGAATCTCTGATACATGGTCACAACTGCAAACGCGGCAGCACGTTGGTGGCCTGAAAGATTTGCAACTGTGACCAAACCTCCAGCAATTTTTTTACTGTTATGGAAGGGCCGCAGTGAGTCATCACGGTATGATGTAGGCGAAAATTTGATCTCACATGTGCAAGAAGGTATAGGGGAGCCTTCCGCCTCTCTGTTACAGCGGAAAACTGATACGATGACGTACCGGCACCATAGAAACCTTCAAGAATTTCTCCTAGCGTTGCGGAGGGATCCACACCGCGAATCATACGTGGTATGCAGGTAAGTTGTTCAGGAATAAACACTTTCAATGGGGATGAGGCTAAAGAGGCGCAATGAGCACCATACAAGTCAGCTGATTTCCTCAATATTGTCTTTTTTGCCAAATGACACCACCTCGGAAATTTCAAGATATCAGCTGGCCGCAGCCTCCAGCTGCTCTTGGTTCATAGGAGAGTTTTTGATTTTAATTACACCATCGCCTACAGGAACCAGCGTCACCGAGTTAAGCTTTATACCGTTTTCACAAAAAAGACTTAAGAGGCAAGTTTTCAACCTCAAACTGGGGAACCAGGTTACGGGCCGTGTGTTCGGTGTAGACAGCCATGGCCGTCAGCTTACAGAGGCATGACACCTATATCGAAAGGGGCAAAACCAGTAAAATCTCCCTTTTTCTGAACGGTCTCATCGGGAGTAGGCGACAGGCCAAAAGAAGCCGAGGCAGGCAATGAATAAGAGCGCGAAGACGCACTTTAGCTCGACGATAAAGATGTTCAATAACCACGATGTGTTTGCACAGTTATCCCAGTCATCGCCACTCAGCACACAGATGGATGAGGAAGAGATTCGCGTCTAAAAATAGTTCCTCACATATTGACCCTTTATTCGCATTTGTAATTAATAGCGGTGTGCATGTTTACGCAGCTCAAAGCGCCTATTTAGCATTAAAAGCATCTCTTAACGTCGCAAGGCTTTGTGGGTGGCAAACGAAATTAGCGCAACTTACCGCACCTTTCCACGAAACATCGCGCAGCCTCTCGCTAGAAGTCTCAGCACTGTCTTCGTGTAGGCTTGAGAGCAGCTTGCATTTACTTTTTGTCGTTAGTTGCTTTCAGTACCAATACTTCGGTTTCATTTTCTCTGTAAAAAATCCCATTTTTATTTCAAAGTTCTGTGGTTTTTCTAGTCTCAAGAGCTGCGCTTTCTAATTAAGGGTTTACTTCTTCACATCTGCTGACTAGTGAGGCCTAGTTTTTTTTTTAAGATTTTGAGGTAAAAGATACGTGAACAATTTGGCATAATTGTGAGTGACTGTTACGGCTCAACTGCCTTGCGGAAAATTTATTATCGTCACTCAAGGTAATACAAATGGCAAATACGGCATCACAAATCTATGACTGTGCACCATACCTATCACTACATGCTTGGCAAGCACATGGAGGAAAATACAAGGAAGAAGACGAAGCTCCCAAAGGCGAGGCTTGTAAGCCTCGAGCGGTAACAGCACCTTCTTGATTTTGTTCATTTTTCACTATCGACCAATATATCGTGTAAATTCAATGGCTTCTTCCAAGTTATGAATTTTTGAAAACGAGAGCCAGAAAATTTTCGTTGCTTTTAGTTACCAGAAAATTACAGTTGTTTTTCAATCAGATAATTACGAAGCATTACATGATGACATCCGCTGGTAAGCAGTTAGCACTTTACTAGATACAGGTTCGGTATCTCGGTTACACTTATCTGTATACGGACTTTTCCAGTCTTGATAATTTATCTTCGTCCGCATTTATGACTCGGCACCTGAATGAGCGCCGGACATTTGAATTGACTCACTCGACAGAAAAAGCGATTGCTGAGATTTACTTCATTTGTTTGGCTCTCAAGTTAACCTACACGCTACGAGACCCGCGTATTTGGATGATCTTTGACTACTCCCAGTCCACACAGAAATCTCTTGTCAGCGCTAATTCCTTACCAAGGAAAGCTAGACTTGATATACCAAGTACTTAGTAAATTTCCCAACGATACCAAAAATCAGTATATTATAGTTTTCTAATGGACACCCGGACAATGCTTTCTTTCTGGAAACACCGAAGCGGATGCTGGCGCTAGGCAAGCACACTCCGGCGCTCTCCCTTCTGGACTTCCGTTACCGAGAGGCACATTAGGCTGTTCCTTAAGTCTATACTTTACAAAACCTACAAATGATGTTGTTTGAGCCAAACCATTGAAATTTTGCTCTGCAGTTCATCCATCCGTTGCTGCGGTTTGATATTCTATTATCTATCAGCAGAACACTAGAAACGCTCTTTCACCGCTTGCGTTTTGGAACAGCTTACACGAAGCACTTTGTTCACAAAATTGGCCGCGCAGAGAGCGCACGGTGTGCGTGTTGTGAAGAAAATGAGTATATGTCTCTCCTATTATTGCATTTCCGAGTGCATGACAACTTCAGGTTGCGAGTGAAGATAGACTTGAGTGCTCTTGCCAAAAGACCCTTATGTCTGCACAAGCGATTAGGCCCATGGCCAACGTGTGCATTGCAAAACCGAGCAGTTTTTTCTTTATACCAATCATTGAGGACAGAGACATCCTTTATGAAACACTAGTTTAGTAGAATTAGATTAGTCAATCATAGAGATCTTACCTTTTTGTGAGTGAATTCTTAATATCTTAATTCTTAAGCGGAGGGCGTGTTTGTTGTAGTCGCCGAAAGAAACTGCTGTGATGTGCGTCGGAGAGGTCGACTCTGGGCAGAGAAGGAAAAGCATTGCGTAGAAAAACAGCAGGCTGATTCCGAAAGTGGGCTGCGAGAAAGCGCGTCAGCGTCTTGGTGTTGGCGACCCGATTTATAAAGATGTCGGAGTGATACTTTTGTAAGCGGACCATCCAACGCCCAAGTCATCCTGTCAAATTTTTTAGCGAAGACAGCCAGCAAATAGCATCGTGATCGGTCACAACTGTGAAGTGGCGACCGTATAGGTAAGGGCGGAATTTTTGGACTTGCCAGACGAATGCTACACATTCCTGCTCGGTATTGGTGCAATTTTTCTCAGCTGGAGTCAGGGTTCCGCCTGGCGAACGCAATGACTTTCTCACGCGAAGTTGCGTCGCGCTGCAGAAGTACAGCGCCGAGACCGTGCCCACTGGCATCAGTATGCAGGATGGTTGGAGCGGTGCCATTGAAGTGGACAAGGAGAGGGTCCGATTTGAGGGCGTGCTTTAGGTTGGTAAAAGCAGTGTCGCACTGGCCAGTCTACACGAAAGTGCTGTGCGCTTTAAGTAGGTCATGAAGTGGAGCAGCAGTAGTCGCGTAATTTCTAATAAAACGCAAGAAATAGAACGCAAGGCCGAGAAAGCTGTGCAAATCTGCAGTTCGTTGAGGTGGAAGAAAATTCAGGACCGCGATGACTTTGTCACGGTCTGGAGGAATGCCGTCGTGGCTAACGACACGCCACAAAATTTTAATGTTCTTCTGTGCAAAGTGGCACTTGGTGTTCAGCTGAAGGCCCGATGAGGCGAGGAACGTGAAAACCTCATTCAGGTGCGTGAGACGGTCTTGAAAAGTTGAAGAAAAGATAACAATGTCATCCAAGTAACCCAAGCAGGTTCTCTACTTCAGGCCATGACGTACAATATCGATCATTCTTTCAAATGTGGCTGGTGCGTTACAGAGGCAGAAGGACATAAGATTAAATTCGTAAAGTCCTTCGGGAGTTACGAAAGCAGTTTTTTTTTGTTGGCCTCGTGCTTTGGTACTTGCCAATAACCTGAGCGTAGGTTCAAGGTCGCGAAATATTCGGCACCTTGGAGAGAGTCAAAGGCGTCCTCAATTCGCGGCATCGGGCAGACATCTTTGCAGGTAACTTTGTTGGGCGCACGGTAGTCAACACAAAATCGTACCGAGCCGTCCTTCTTTTTAACCAACACTACTGGTGAATACTATGGGCTTGTAGAGAGCGACGAATAATATCCCGGTGTTGCTTATCATAGACATTTTCTTCAATGGCTTTGCGTTCGTAGAGAGCAACCCGATAAGGCCGCTGCCGTACTATCGAGTTCTCTTCGGTAAAGATGCGGTTGTGTGCAACAGTAGTCCGTCTCAGTGGTGGGGAAGTTATATCGAAAACGGCTTGTTGATTGCGAAGCAATGTGAGCAGTTCTGGGCGTGTATTCGGCTTGAGGTTCGGATCAATTGGTTTGGTTTATGGGGGTTTAACGTCCCAGAGCGACTCAGGCTATGAGAGACGCCGTAGTGAAGGGCTCTGAAAATTTCGACCATCTGGGGTTCTTTAACGTGCACTGACATCGCACAGTACACGGCGCTCTAGAATTACGCCTGCATTCAAATTCGACCACTGCGGCCGGGATCGAACCCGCGTCTTTCGGGCCGGCAGCCGAGGGCCGTAACCACTCAGCCACCGCGGTGGCTCGGTTCGGATTAATTATCTTTGATAGAACAGTAGGAGAGACGTCTGATGAAACAGGTTGCTGATGCAGAGGGGCGGCGAGCACCATCAGGAACATAGGTTGAGCATCCACTACACAAGGGAGGGAAGTTCCTTTAGGCAGCACGAGGGATTAGCGTGAAGTCTTCATGGCTGCTACAATCGCTGAGTCGCTGCAGAACCGGACAAGACTTTACGGAAAGGCAATTCCACCCGCAAAATGACGATGTGATCGTGAGATTAGTACGTCCACATCAGTGATGCGGTCGTAAACAACGGTAAGGAATTTTCCGCACTGAGGAGGCAAAACTGTATCACCTGCATCAGTGAGGGGACGATGACAGTCGGAAGAATCATATGAAAAATCACTGTTTTTCATATGGATGACACGCTCGCCCGAAGAAATTAACGCTGAATCTGTTGATCAGAAATCCCATCCAACAATCATCAGATGCAAACAATATGACAGCACAGAAAACTGCACATGGTGGCGGACACCGTCAATAACAACGCGCACAGTGCACTTCGCGGAAGGGCGCAGTGTGACATCATTTGCTCCACGAAGTTCAGGCACATCATATGGTGTCGTCACTTTCAGCAAACGGCAGCACACATCATCGTGAATAACCAAAATCGCAGCCCCTGTGTCAATGAAAGCTTCGGCAAGTAATCCTTCCGGTAAAACAGAAATCACATTGAACGGGTGGTTCGGAGGACTTTTAGTGAGTTCGCAAAGTGCAGTTTCACCTCCAGAAACTGCATCTCCTAGCTTTCCGAGTGACGGACATGGAGAGCTGTTGCGGGTTGTAGTGGGGACACTGAGCGGCGATATGGATATCTGTCCCACTTGGTGCAGACGAGGGTACCGGGGGCGGAGAGAGTCGGCGAGGATGGCTGAAAGAAGGCCGGCGTTGATAATAGGAAAAGTAAGGTGGCTCACTCTCGAAGGCGGCGTAACCACGGCCCTTGTCCTGAAGGCGTCGACGACAAAAGCGGGAGATATGTCCTATGATTCCAAAGTAGTAGCACACTCACTGGTCGGGAGGGGCGCCAAGGTGCTTAATAGGATGGCGCAGCTTGAGCCGTCGCCATTGCGTTGATGTGGTTTTATGTCGGTGCCGCTCGGGGTGGGTGGACCAAGGGAGGGGATGATGCAGCGACTTGAGCGTAAGTCGGCGCTGGGCGGGGAGCAGGACGGTCGGATTCGATAGGGTGGGTGATTGTAGCCAACTCTTCTTTGGTGATGTTACGGAGGCCAGCATCATTAGAAGGAGCGGGAGAATGATCGTACTCGTGGCGGAATAAAGGGCTGAGGAGTTACAGCTCTTCGCGGATGATCGCTCGAATCTGTTTCCTAACATGGAGGTCAGCAGAGGTCAAGGTCCTAGCGAGGCCGGGCTGTGCGTGGCCGGGCTGCAAGTAGGAGAACTGCAGCTGGTCGAGGCGTTGGCAGGTGGTAATTATTAATGCGACACTTGAAGGATTTTGGGCAATTAGGGTGTTAAAGGCTACAGAATTGATTCCTTCCAGTACGTGGTGGACGAGGTCAGTTTCCGGATTGGTGGGACTAAAACGCCGGCAAAGCGCAAGTACGTACTCGATGTAAGACGCACATGATTCATCGGAACCTTGAAAGCGAGAAGAGAGCTTTTTTTGGCGACCTCACTCAGAACAGCCTGGTCGGAACTGCTGTTTGAAGGTGGGCCAGCTAGTGGTGTGGGGTTCGCGATTTAGAGACCAGTTTCTGGCGACCTCAATGAGGTAGAAAGAAACGCCGAAGAATTTTAAAGCGTCGTCCCACCGGTTGTAGGCACAGCAGAGTTCTTAGTTGTCGACCAAGTCATCCACGTCTTTGTCGCGACGACCAGCGAACACCAGCGGGTCGCGTTGTCGGAAGGACGAGGTCGGACGTGGTGATGCAGGTGAGGCCGAGGAAGGAGGTTCGGCAGGGTTGGGTTTGTCTTCGGTTGGCATGACGATGGTGGTAGGTGCGAAACGGTGACCGGAACGCAGCTCCAGCGAGAGGCAGGGTACAAGAAAGCAAGGGGATCGAGATTCACCTCCACCACGTGTGAAGGATGGCCACGCCGATACGGCAGGATGTTTGTGGAAGAAGGCTAGGCTGTACCTGGCGTTTATTCTAATCGTGGACAAGAAGCTCGTGCCACAGGCGGACCCGCGGGATGTTGATTGTATGTACAAGCGAAAGAATAATATAACTCGAAGGCTCCCAATTTGAGTTTCTCACTGTTGTAGACAAAAAATGCTGGCGATTCGTGCATAATAATTTGCAAATTCAAATTGCTGAGAAAGGTCCCGTGACGAAAAACAACTGTTATTGTACTAAAGCCATTTAATTGAAGCGTAGCTTTCTACTCGCTTGGATATATCCCAGCTGGTAAAAATAAAGCTCAGTTTTGATAACCGTTTTCACTCTTTCACTTCGCAGTTCATTTACGTCTTGTATCTGAATTATTATCGCTAGTGCTGCGCTTAATGCCTGTTTTCATATTTGTTAACCCAACTTAACACATCGATAAGATCTTCCATTGAACCGGACACCTATTTTATTTCCGATGTAACATTGTACAAGTATCTAATTTGGTTTCTGCTTGAAACTATCGCGCCGAGTAACGAATCTATGCAAGGTCCTGCTACAGTCTCGGGACTCTGGCCTCTTGTGTGTATATTGCCGAGGAATTTATTTCTTTGCTCATAATAAACACAACATTGATGATTTTATTTCATCTATGTTGTTTTCTTCTCTTCTTTTCGAAAACATAAAGCGAAGGTCGTAGCGGCAACACAATTCTGGACAAGGATGCTTAGATTGTGTGCAACATATAGTAAGCAGTTGTACTTTCGGCGACTCAATATTTTGAATTGCTAGGAACATTTACGTATATTTGATAGCAGTTGGTACATCTTGGTACCGCTTGGTACGCCGTACACTAAGCGATTGTACCTTCGCGGGCTCAATGTTTTGAATTGCAAGAAACTTTTCGGTATATTTGATAGCAGTTCCGCTTTATGCGTTTAGAGCAATCTTAAATTTAGAGCAAGATTTTGAATAATTTGTAGTCTCTAGCATCAGAATTCGTGGAGCACTACGGCTTCGAAGGAAACTATAAATCATTCACAGAAATCTCACTTCACTTTGGCGTACGTGATTTCGATGCCTTATTGCGAAACGAAATATGGGGGCCAAAAGCCGAGAAAAGCTGTCATTGACAGCTTGATTGTGCCTTATGGCCTACAAGGCAGTAATGAATATACATTATCGAAAACGTTGTACACCTCAGCATTCAGTTACGTACTTCGTAATACGCTTTCACCAAAGTTGAACGCAAATTGATTCATTACAGCTTCACGAAATTACATAAGATCTATTACATTTTCCTCGCTACAATGCATCTCAGTAAGAAAGATACGGGAGAGAAATACTGAAGAACCTAAAACATAGTCAATATCATTATATGGCTGAAATCTGTTTACACATGCTAAAGTAAGCACCCATAAATTTCTATTACGTGTTAATTAAAGCTTTCTATGCATACATTTATCCAATAAGGTTGGCAAGTTGTACGTCAGTGATTCTAAGTTGCGTTAAGTGTGCCCACTTCGTGACATCCATCTTCAGGTACGAAGGTTCTAGAATCACTTTCCTGCCTTTTCAACTGCGAGGTACTTTTTAAGAGGCTGTTGAGCTTTGCATCTCAAATGATGTGAGAGTGCAGCAGAGGTGGGCAAATGCCCTCAGTTTTACTTTTCCTCCCTAACCCTCACTTTTGAATCCATGGCCATTCTTCAACCTCGCCCTCATTTTTTATAACTCATACGGCCCTCCCTCGCCCTTACCCTCACTTCAAAAAATTTGCTGGCCCTCCCTCACACTCACCCTCACATAAGCGGCCCTTCCTCAGCTTCAGCCTAACTAAAAGTCATTATAAAATTACAGTTATATTTTCTAGTCTGGAAGTTCTGTCGATATTACTAGCTGAGTAATAAACATACAAGACCAGCCCACAATATTCTTTTGGACTGGGGTCTAGATGCTTATTCTCTTGTGTGTGTGCAGGTATGTATGTGTGAGCTGTTTCAGCTGATACGTGAGACAAACCGAGACATTTACGAGTTGGGTACTAAAATATCACTCTGATTTTACTCCTGGCGCGGACTGCGCGCATACATGTGCCCTGGACTTACAACATCTCATCGCTATCTATATTTATTTTGCTTTCACAGATACAGAGAATTATTATAGCTTAATATTGACAACCACCACAAAACAAACATCGCGAAGATTCTGCGCCTCCGAAAGAAAACCCTTCATCACATTGCAAACGTGCACTGCTTATATCCATGAAATGTTTTGTTTCCATTCTATCACATTATCGGCATTGACCACACGTATGACTTCCGGATGCTACGTTTGTTTTCTTTTTCAAATATTTCATACAACGCCTTTATAAATGCAACAGCGTTCGTAAAAATTAAACATACTTCTGCTAATACCCGCAGCAGGAATACTTGGTTTGTTCCTCGTTTTAGAACTATATAAACTCCAAACATTGCAGCACAATCTTCCGCATGTACTAAAGAAACATAAACATACCACAAATTTCAGAATCAAATAATTGTGACGGTATTTTGTAGAGTTGTGAGGTATTTTTTTTAGATTCATTTCTTCTTATTCTCTAGTTACACTGTTATCCACAGACCCAATTTTGTACATTTCTGTAAAATGTTGAGTATTTCATACAACTTGGTGTGTATATTCTACTTTTCATGTATGTGCATATATTAGAAATGTGCATTGGTGAACAATAATTATATATTTGTGGCTCTCTTACATGTGTATTGATTACGCATTATTTTGTACTAGACGAGCCTAGGAGCTTTAGTTTTAACCATAAAATTGTATTTATTACCTGCAATCATTGGTTGTATTTTATATTTTGTATTTTTGTATTCCTTTGTTGTATCTTTCTTATGTTCATTTCCATCACCTGATATTTCGAAGCCACCGCTAGGTAAATGTTTTCCGGTCCCACTCAGGCTGCAACCCCAGCTTCTTGCCTGGAAATCATTCCAGTCGTTCTGGAAAAAATAAATGCAATTCAATAAACACAACGTAATAACACGGGCAATGAACACAATAACAAAGCAGTATAACTTGAAGTTTTTAGAAAACAACCGTACACAGCAGATATTTATTGAATTCTACAAATAAATGTCGACATATTTGATTTTAAGACGTGGTGATTGGCTAGGAAAATCCGTTCAAGTACTGTTCGTAGAAAGAGTGAATACTGAAAACGGTTATTACTTGCGGTAAATGGCGTTACTGCGCGGCTATGTCTTTGCTTAGTGGCGTTACCAGATGAAAACAAATTATTTGCGTGAGATCTCTCTTATAGTGGCCGTTAATAAATTGAAAGAGGAATTTTCGTTGTGACACACGGTTTCTTTGCGTTAATAGGGGCAAGTCCACATTAGTTAAGAGCTAAGTCACTGATGTGCGCCCACATCTACTATAAATGAAGCGAACTGCTTTTCGTTGCACCATTTCTATCTTATTAGTGTTAGTTTTAGTAAATGTTTCCCAAATAACGCATGCATAGTCTAGTATCGGCGGACGTTTCTGTATGCGAGCAGTCGAACAGAAGCAGTAGACAGTATTAAAGCGCTCCTAAGAACAGCTTGCGATTAACATTAGTCACTATGTAGTCTATGTGCTTAGTCCAAGTGAACTCATTAGTGACCAAGATTCCCAGATAATTATAATGCATCTCGTGAAAAGCTGGGCAGAATGGTGGGCCTGTTGGTATGGCATGTACCGCCGGGTACCCACCGGTGATAAAATCGGTACAAGCTTTCCCCTGGTCCGGTGCTCGTCTTATTTAGGGTGAAATGCTTGGGAAATGGGTCTTTGATCCCAACTTGTGAAGTCAAAAAGGGCCACAAATGTGCTTCTACCACACGAGGCGGATTTAACGTTGTTGACAGCGGAACTTATAGCTGATCCATCAGAGCAACTGTGAAGTTTTCGGTCTGCCACAAAAGATTCCTTCCAAGCCATACACGGAATAGGCCACCGCCAGACCTCTTCCCAAGAAGCAAGTCCCATAAGTTGGAGCAAGCTCGACAACTTGTGGACCCCCACACCAGAGACTGCTCTTGTAGAAATTTAGGTTTGGTCATCCTCGGGCCCGAAAGCCCTCCAATCGAGCGTGGCGGGCTGGTCCACTACTGCCACCTCGTTGGTCGTGTCTGGGTCCAACCCAGGAGCTTCGGATAGGCGGGGTCGCTACTCCCCGTGCTGCGCTTCCGTGCTGCGTACCCCTGCCAGACGCCGAAGTGCCCTCGATTTCGGGTAATCTCTTCGTTCCGCACTCCAAGCGAAAGCCCGATTCTACCAAATTTTAATAAGCGTCTTGGCTTTGACGCCGGCCCTGGTGCACTAAGTCAGGACCTACCACCTACGTACCGGGAAGTGCGAGTGTGGGCTTCATCCCACACCCCTATGGTCTCACAGATGTACTACTCACAGGCTCTCAAGGGACGCAAGCGCCAGTCCTGCTTTCGCTTCGCCCTCGGTCTCATCTCCTACTGACACGCCCGCAGGCCTCAGCGTTTCCCAGAGATGGCCCTGGTTGCCCGGAGAGGGACCGAGGACAGACCCAAGCAGCGCTCCCGAGAGATGGTAGTGCTCGGGTTACACAGGGACGCCCATACCCCTGATGACTTTTGTCAGCGGGGATTTCCCTGCAGCGTATTCGCTTGAGACTTAGCCACAGCAGCCTATCCCTAAGCTGCCGTGGCGTATGAACTTTCTCGCTTTCGGTTAGAGGGAGAGGGTCACCACAGCCCTTCCCAGGTTCGCCAATGACAGTCGCCCCCAATAGACTGGGTTACAGAAGCACGCAACTGCTCCCGGTGTTACGCCTAGGGCCTTCATCGCCGAGGCCCGCCGCTCTCTGGGTTACAGGAGGACGCTGCCCCTCCCACGGTTACCCGGCCTGGGAGCATCTCACGTACTCCATAGCCCCGGTCGCAGACTTAGACTACGTCCAGGGAGCCAAACCCTCCGGTTCGGCCCCCGAGAACAGACGGCCCAGTCAATCCAGCCCATCATCAACGAAACTGCCAATGTTCTGGTTCGGGCCGCGGATCACCACCTTCCAAAAACCGTCGGCCCCGAGGAGCCGTACACCCTCTAGGGAGCACGAATTAGCCCTATTTTTACTAAGGCCACCTCGGGTGAGAGCTCACTCATGTTACTGAGAACCCATCCTCAGCAAGCCTTCGGCTTTTCTTTACAGGCTCACGCCAACCGAGCCCGGCTAATGAGACGGAGAACTTATTCAACACAATCTCCCTCTCTCTTGGACTACTCTTGGCGTTACCAAGGGCTCACCACGAGGAGGTAGTAGACCGTCGAGCCCCTAAAGCCGGACTGAAGTGATTTATAAGATTCCGCTGACCAGTGGAAAATTTTACATAGGTCCGACAGGTGACTGTGTGAACGAGAGGATGTGTCAGCACAAAACAAAAGTTGGCACTGGTGAGGATGGCAATCTTGCTTGGCACTGTAGTAGATGTGGCAAATGTTCCCCTTGTTTCTCTGAAGTCACCATTCTGGGCTATGGCAAAACACTGAAGGCCCGCGAAATTTTTGAGGCCTTTCAGATAGCAAACCATGGAGATGCTTGCGTCAGTTCACCATCGATAGCGCTGACAATAAAAGAATTTGATTATTTGAATAAGTATGCTTGAGCGTCTGTCCTGCCTTGGCGCATGCGTTGAGATTACTCGGCGGTCTGTACTCAATAAAGAATTCAATTGTTAGTCCAGACGTTGTCCTGTGTTGTTCTCTCCTGGTGTGTTCGTCTTTTTTTGACTGGTATTTTCTTCTTTAACATCTCGTGAAAAGCTCGAGGAACGTTTTGATAGGATAAATATTTAGGTTTCTTATCTGAAGCGGTGTCTGCAGTAGTGAGCAGTAAAATTTATGGTCCGTTTCACAAAAAACAGGTCTAGCACTGATTGAATATTGCCCGGAAAATGGTATTTTGTTCTACAATTTGCAATAACTTGAAGGCAAAACCATAGCATCACCTTGGTGGTCATGCTTTCTAACTGAATAATGTTACCAGTCTACTTCAGACAAAAATAAAATGTCCTGGCAGTATAGTACAAGTATCGGGTTTAACATTCGTGATCAAATCTTGTTCCAGTTGGTCTAATAAGGCAACGGTAGAGTCGAGGGACCTGTACATTGGTCTAATAATGCATCTAACGTTTCGATAGTACGTTACGCTACAAATTCACTGTAGATTGGGTACATCAGGCATTGGTAAAATTCGCAGGGATGATTTAAACCGAATGCTGACATCTCCACCTCTACCCTAGGAATAGTTTCGGTACGAACTGTAGCCAGTGTTAACGAACTGACTGTCAAACAGTGTATTGTTAAGCGAAGTTTCTGTCAAAACCGGTATTTCAGGGTCGTGCAAAAGCAGAAAAGCCTCCATCTCAGCTCTCTTGTTTATGACACTTCTTCAATTAACATGTAGTATTTGCAGGGACTGAGATCTCTTAGTCCGGAGTCAGTTTGATTTCTTTTTAAAACTAAAGCGAGAATATCTTGTTTCTTCCCAACCGTGCAGTATGCTGTTAAAGCCTAGCTTATCATAGATTAACTTTAAAGCTTAGCGTCAGGCTTTCCCCTCTTCTTTAGAGCTTTTCCTCTGTTGTTTCCGTATTTCTCTAAATCGTTTAGAAAAGTTCTCAGCTGATGAATTGAGCTAACTTTAATGCTTTTGAGTTAACAGCATGATCGTAATATTGAAATTTTAAACAGAATTCGAGGAGTTTCAAAACGACTGCTCGCGCCTTATTTATTTCCTTTTTACCCACCTTGGGGAATCTTTTGACACCATTGACTGCTAAACCTTGTTCCAGAAAAAAACATCATCCATTACTTTCTTTTCCAGTCCCTCGCTAGTCACCTCGCTGAGCCGTTTTATTCCGTATATGATTAGGGTATTTCTCCTGCCTCTGTTTTCGAAATCGTCAATCTGGTTCCTATTTGTACTATATTGCTCCTGAAGTTCCGGAGTTGCCGATTCCATGTCTTTTACTTTAGCGGCTAAGACACTTAGACACGAGAACTGTTTCTCAATGCCATCAATTGGCTCAGTGAAGCCAGGAAGTTCATATTCAGTTATATTTTGACGCGCCTGCTGGCCCACCAGTGTTGAAATAATCTTGCTCTGTCTTTCTAGCAATTCTGATCGCATTTCTCTCTCAATTCGTACAGCGTTTGTTTCAACACCGCCACAAGACAACAGATCTGTAGATAATGCAATCGCGCAATAAAAGAAATGCTGAACAGACAGTGGGCAGCGCAGCAGCACCAGAAAGTGATCGTCAATCCTGTAGCATTGTTCATATTCGGAATCACTAAATTGGATGGCTAAGGAAAAAGGATTGCTTAGCATTCTGCCTCGTTTGCTGCTGCCATGCCCACTGTGCTAAAATGGACTGCTAAAATCGACTGCTAAAATGAGTCAGCGCATTGTTGTGTCTGTGTACAAAAACTTATGTACGCCAAGCGTCTTATGAAAATAATTTAGCATCATTTACCACAATAATTACAATAAGTGCTAAGAACAGAATAGACTCAGAACAAGAAAGTTTTCTTGGCCGCCTAATTACCAATAGCCGATGACCCTGCGGTTGACTGGTTCTTCTGAATTTCACTGGTCCTACAATTCCGCCATTTTGTGCGGTTTGCTGCATGCTCCTCTGATGAAGCATCAAAGCGCACGGATGGAATATGATGAAGACCACGCTTTGAAACTACAGCGTGACAGACTGGCACATTCACAACAACACTCGTGAACGCGGCTACGTGACGAAGACGACGTCATTGCAAGCACAGCACGAGAGCATGGCAGTTCTTACGGGGTGGATGTGATGATTTCTCCCAACTAATTGTTCAAATTATGGAAGTGTATGAACCGACAGATTTAAAACCGGAATAGCACTATTTCTTGATGATGCGCTCAGCCTATATTTCGGGTCTTCTACCATGCTGCTGTCTTTTCGCGATGTGTTTCGTGGCGTAGCCTAAGAGCTTTAAAAATAATTTAGTTAACGTAAATCGAAAACATTTTCAATCGTATAAATGTGATGCTTAAAAAAAGCTGCGGCGATAGCAGATTGTTTCGAATTGTATCCAGTTTTTTACTATGCTTTTCTGCAAGCCCATTGGTCGTGGGGATAGCGATATCAACGACTCCTTTCAGTTCGGTAATAAAGTTTGCTGAAACAAAGTCATGCAAACGTAAAGTTTTAATCCGGAGATATTCTCGCATCGCCTAAGAAACCTTCGTCTAACATATTGAAAGTGAAGTGAGTACCTCAGTGAAGAATATATTTTAATGCGAAAGCATTACACTGTTAATGAGGACGAAAGTCTGGTGTTGTCCACGCCAGACGCTCTGAAAACCCAATTTTCCTCACGAAGTCATCGGTTCGCACATTTCTCAACCATGGCGAAATATTTGGAAAAGTGGAAAATATAGTTGTTTTTACGTCATCTGGAAGTGAAAAAAATTATAGTGCTTAAATCAAATTTCACCTCTAGTGGCCTTCACATTCAGGCCAGCGCGAACAGATCAGCTTCACTGCCCACCTAATTAGAACACTGAGTAATCGCTGTTGTTTTCTCGTTTCAACATAATATTTATTAAAATGATGCAATGTTTTATGTACATGAATTTTGTACAAACATTACAAAAACAGTGGAAATCAACACGATGCATAACACGACATATCTAAAAATCCGAGCACGACAAAAGAGGCCATGCAGAGCACATGACTACACCATCAAATTAGGACTCACATTAATAACAAAGCACTAGAAGAAAGGCAATGAATAGCAGAGCACTAAGAGTAAGTACCAGTCCCGTTGCACGTCGGTAACGGCATGCGGTCTTTTAGAAGAACAATAATTTTACTGAAGTTGTCTTTTGCAGAATGTACAGATTCACAATGTCGGTTCATCATGTGTGTTTTCCAGCGGCTATATAATCGCATTAGAAAGAACATGTCAGTGGATTCATCCACAGATGACAGCACAGTCATATATCGTACAGAATGCGGTAACAAACGAAGGCTTGTTTGCAGTGCACGTTGCTTAATTTCAGAAGAGTATCGCATCTTTACAATTGATGACAAAATGCTGGATCTTTTCGAGAGCATCACAAAGGCGCCAATGGTCCCAATTTACCTGAGGCACAAAAATACAACTTTTCTCTAAGAATGTTTTAACGGATATTATCACGGAGTGTACAACATGGAAAAATGTCTTCGTACACGACTAGAGGGGCATTTTACGCATTCTCTTGAGTAATTCATATCCCGGTAAACCAAAATACACACAGCAGTAAGGAGTACATAGGCACAAAGAAGAGCATGAAAATTAATCCTTGTACAACTGTGTCCTGGACACTGTAAATAGGAACTAGGAAAACGAATAATTATTAAACGAACAGCCAAATACATCTCATGCATTTTTTTTCACAAGCACGGACGAACAGAAAGATTTGAAGGCACAGTGAGATTCGGAGAAATATGAAGCAGGTTGCCTGGCAAACTTGCACGCACTATTGCGTGTGTAGTGCCAAGAAAAACAAGAAACCGGGAACTATCTACCAAGCATACAAGTGGAATGATTCAAGGTCGTTAGCGCTGATAGGTTGGGAAGGGATATCAGGCCTCATTGATTCAAATGACGAATCCCACGCAGAACTTGCGAAACTTCTGCGAAAGCGCGGGATATCAAGACTTGTGCAATGAACAATTTGGAGTACGTATTAAGCGCAAAACCTCGCGTGCTAAACTGCCGCTGTCTCGCACTGGGTTTGGGTGTCAACGTGATGATCATCTTCCATTCGGGCGGCGCCAGCAGATGAGCTTCACTGGCCACTGTATTAGAGAAGTACGCCATCTGCGCAGCCGAACTCCCCGCTTGCATGTATTCGCAATCCGAGCAAGTAAGTAGTCATGAGTGCCCGCTGTTTTCTGTCATTTTGTCAAGGGGGTTTGCCATGTACTTTAGAATCAAAATGGCTACCTAACACTACGTACATAAGAAGCGCAAGCGTTAAGAGGCTGATGCGCGCTGCCGGAGTCGTTTGTCGCGAAATTCTGGGATATCTCATATTGCTTAAGCATTTCCGGGTTCTGCGTTTTCCTAAATTTATTGGTCAGTTTAATGTGCCGGTTCAGATGCAGGCAGTGATATTCAGATACAAGAGTGCTGCAGGTTTAAAATGTACGTTTATTCCTGTGGGGATTCGGCGGTGGTACAAAATTAACATCCGGCGACAGTAAAAAATACACATCAATTATCATTACAGGATTCTGGTTATACAGAACAATATGCTTATTCCTGCTTGCTTGAGAGAGAGCTGCAGGCGGTACGCGAAATAGTGCAGTTGATAATGATTATTGTATAGGTATGGGACTACCCTGAAAACCGTGCTTACAAAGTATATGATAAGATTTTCTAACCACGTTAAATAAAATACAACTACTTGCATACAGTTCAAACTTGAAAATCATCACCCTTGATCTGTAAATGCTAAATATTCAGTAATAGTAACTGAAGGACAAGTGGTCTGCACTATGCAATAATGTTATATTAAAGAATAATATAACACACTTAACGGCTTTATATAGAATTATGAAGTAGATACGATCCTTCATGAAATTTTTGTTAAGAATGAGTGTTGATGTATTTTTTTCACGGAGACTGAAATGCTGATTTAAACAACCGACAAGTAAAGACGTAAAAATTTTGTCTGATGGTAGTAGAAACAACAGATGAACAATGTCACATATAATAAGGAAAGATGTCTGAATAAGACGACGTGGATTAACCAAAGAATAAAGAAGAAGAAGAAGCATTCGGTGAGGTGGTGAGAGATGATTGGTGGAGAAGAGAAGAACGAGAGGATGACGACAAGGTTTACGTGGACTAACGCCAAGGCTATAAAAGGGCGAGGGAGAGCGAGGCACAGGGGGAAGAACAGAGAAGCGGAGGCTCCGGCGGGTCAGGGACACTTTGGCTGGAAGAGAGCGAGGCCGGCTACTGCTCCGGTGAGGTCGCGATTACGGCTTCACATCGTGGACTTCCTGCCGTGCCTGAGCCCGTTCCGGAGAGTCCATGGAGCGCGCTACCACCTGCTACGGCCAGGGGTGTCTCCAGCGCTGCTGCCACCCATCCGGGTGGTGCCTCCACGCCAAAGACACCGGCATCACCTCCACGGGTGATTGGACCGGGAGCTTGTACGACGCAGCGAGCGACGCCGGCAGCGACACCAGCCCAAGCACGTTGAACGCCGCCACGACGCCGGCTACTGGATCCATACGACGCCGCAGTTGCACCGAACCAACCGTGAGCACGAAAGCCGACCACTAATAATAGAACGCTAGTAGTAGACGCTCGTAGCAGTGTTCCCGGGTCATGTGTATTTTTATTCTTTCTTTTTTTGTGCTAGTTTTGTTAGTTTTGTGTTCTAGTGTGTGTGTCACTTAGGATGTATTAAATGTGCGTCTGTGTGTGTACACCTGTCGCCTAGTCCATCCTTTCGGTCGGAGTGCTCTCTGAGGTGATCCGTGACAAAGATAAGTTGCGAGACTGTGCCAGGATTCATTTCCTTGTTTCTGTTTTGCTTTGTCTCAGATCTTTCCGATCTCTCGACGGCCGAAAGTATGGATTTGGGAAGAACGTTATAACTTGCGCTCAAGCTTGGGTTAAGCAAAGAAGAGGCGATGCGTCTCTGCGACCAGCAGAAAGAGGAAGCAGATAGGTAGAGATAGGAAAGGGCGCAAGCACACGCAGACGCACGCGAGGCAGAAGAGCGAGAGGCTAGAAGAAAAGAACGGGAGAAGGAGTTTATTTTGTGGAAAACAGGCGCATGTCGCGGGAGGATATGAGGAGATCAAGGACAATGATCAGCGTTCCTTAGCGGGTACAGAATCTCCTAGACCGGCCAGAGTTTGCCCAAAGAAGCCGATGGCTCCTTTCGACAAAAGATATGATCTGGACGCATATCTGCAACAATTCGAGCGGATAGCTTAGGGGAAGGCTGGGATCGCAGTGAATGGGCCATAGCATATAGCATGTGTTTAGTCGGAGAGGCGCTGAATGTGTTTGGAAGGATGCCCGCTGCTGATTCTATGGACTACGAGAAAGTCAAAAAGACGCTCCTCTAAAGATTCAGGCTTACGGCAGGGGGTTTTCGTGAGAGATTTTGCACCGCGAAACCTGAGGATTCGGAAACCGCTAAGCAGTTTTCCCGCACGCTGACCAAGTATTTTGACAGGTGGCTTGATATGTCAAACACAGAAAATAGTTTTGAAGGGGTGCGTGACAAGCTGGTCACAGAGCAATTTTTAGCGTGCTGCAGCTCAAAGCTAGCTCTATTCCTGAAAGAAAGTTGTGTTCATTGGAAGAGTTCGCCGACACTGCACACCAATTCCTCGAGGCTCAAGGGCTAAGAAATTTGAACACGGCAAAGGAGGAAACCCAAAAGATCATAGAGACAGATGCGGCAAAACCAAGAGCATATGGCGGTGCATGTAAGGCGCCAGTAAGGTGGTTTCTCTGCGGCAAGGTGGGACACAGTGCAAGGTGGGACACCGTGCAGACTGTCGGACTAGTAGCGCTGCCAAACAAACACATGTTGTGTGTCAAGGTTGTAAGAGGAGGGGTCATACTCTTGATGAGTGCCGATACTTAACGCAGGACCGAGCTGCATGCGTTGTCGTCTCTAGGGTAGAACTTGTCACGTCACCGGAAGTTCCACAGCTGAAAGTAGAGCAAACGCCGCTGGAAAATGAGGCGGTGAGTGGAACACCCAAGTCGAAAGCAGCAATGCCGGTGGTTGTTGGGCAAATAGGGGACCGTCCTATATTGGTGCTTAGAGACAGCGGAGCCAACACAGTTTTGGTTCGGAGAAGCCTGGTGAAGGACGAGGATCTTACTTGGGGAGCGTCGGCCGTCATGCTTGTAAATAGCACAGTACCTTCCTGAAGCCAGGATTCTAGGGTCCACGCCATATTATACTGGGCAGATAGGGGCAATACGCGTACACCAACCCATCTACGATCTCATCTTCGGAAACATTACGGGTGCAAGGAGTGTCGAAGGCCCCGATCCCGAGTAGAGGATGCTCTACTTTGAAGAACATCCACAGGAGGAAATGCCCGCGGTAGCTCAGACGGGTGCAGTCAGCTTCTCGTCGGCAGTGGAGACAAGAGCTCAAGCTACAGCCCGAGCAACGCAGCGTCCGCCCTCTACTGCTGTTACGATATGCCTGAGCGTAACACCGGCAAAACTGCAATTAAGCAAAAAGAAGACACGAGCTTGAAGGCCTACTTCGAAAGAGTCGGGGAAAAAGAGAAAAGAAAGAAGAGTCTTACGTAGATCGAATATCGATTGGTAAATCGTCTTCTGCACAGGGAAAGCATACTTAGTTCAGGAAGGCGGGTCCAACAACCGATGTTACCGAGAGATATGCGAGAGACCATGCTACATCAGGGTGTACAAAAAACTGTGTCTAGGATCACCGAGGAGTTTTAGGCCGGGTGTTCAGAATGATGTTAAGCGCTTTGTTTGCTCATGTGACGAGTGCCAGCGCACAGTTTTGAAGGGAAGAGTTGGTGCCGTACATCTGGGCAAGATGCCAGCCATCGACCTACTGTTTCAGGGAGTGGCTATTGTCATTGTGGGGCCAATCTCTCCAGTATCCGCCAAAGGCAATAGATATGTGCTTACTCTGGTTGACGAGCCCAGTCGTTATCCTGACGCTATTCCACTGAGAACTATTGACAGTATCCAAGTGGCGGAGGGCCTTGTGGAAATGTTTACGCGTTAAGGGTTCCCAAGGGAAGTTTTGAGTGACCGGGGCTCGAACTTCACATCGGAGCTAATGAAGGAGGTTAACCGCCTTTTGTCAGTAAGGCAGTTACTGACGATGCCTTACCATCCCATGTGTAATGGGCTTGTAGAGCGGTTCAACGGCACCCTCAAAAGTATCATCAAGAAAATATGCCCGGAGAAACCTACTGATTGGGATAGATATCTCCCAGCTCTTTTCTTCGCTTACCGCGAAGTACCGCAAACGTATTGGTTTCTCGCCCTTCGAGATGTTGTATGGAAGAACCGTTAGGGGCCCACTTACAATACTCAAGGAGCTCTGGGCTAATTAGGAGATTTATCAGACATCCCGACAACATACACATACGTTCTTGAGTTGCGGGACAAGTTTGAAGAAACATGCAAGCTTGCACATCAAGGCCTGGAAAGGGCGCGTGAACACTACAGGGGGTACTATGACAAGAAAGCCACTCAAAGGAATCTGAATCCGGGCGACAAGGTTATCATCCTGGTACCCACGGATCATGATAAGTTAATGATGCAGTGGAAGGGTCCGTACCTTGTGCCGAAGAAGAAAAATGGCATGTATTATGAGTTGTTGATAAATACCACCAAGAAGGTTTTCCATGTAATTATGTTGAAGAACTACGAAGAAAGGGGTCCCGCACGGTACGCCCCCAAGGTAGCATGCTCGGCAGTGGCCGAGAAGGCAGATCATGTTGCCGAGGGGCCCGCGTGCCGTGGGGAGAAAAATCCAGGAGGGGAGGAGGTACTAATGAAGCCCAATGTGAATGAAGACAGATGATCACAGTTCTACTTGAAATCAAGGGTGGGGGGGATGTTTTCGGGTAGGCCAGGCAAAACGGAGTTCATATGTTACTTATTAGCGCTCTCTACAGAAAGAGCCAACAGAACAGCTCTAGGTATCTCTGGGATGTATCTTGGTGTTGTTGCTGTGTTAATGTATCTCTGGGATTTATCTTGTTGTTGTTGCTGTTTTTGGTGTTATGTGATTATACAAGGTACTGTGTTGTAAACATGCTTATTAAGGACTCTGTACAATCAATGGCAGTGTTGTGTTGGTGTTCTGAAAACGCAGCGTGGAGGCTAAGTTCCTGGTGTGGTCTTACAGTGTGCTGGACATCTGCGGTGTGGTCTGTGCTGGGTCCAGAATCGCCACAGAAGATAACCGGTTGGCTGTATGGCTTGAAGATGAGTATGGCGTGAGCAGTTTTTCATTGAAAAACTCTTGAGAGAGGGGGCCCTTGTCACATATAATAAGGAGTCGAAAATAAAATTATGAAGGAAAGAGGTGTGAAGAAGATGACGTGGATTAATTGAAGAATAAAGAAGAAGAAGCATTCGGTGAGGTGGAGAGATATGATTGGTGGAGAAGAGAAGAAGGAGAAGACGACGACAAGGCTTACGTGGACTAACGCCAAGGCTCTAAAAGGGCGAGGCAGAGCGAGGCACAGGGGTAAGAACAGAGAAGTGGAGGCTCCGGCGGGTCAGGGACGCTCAATTTGGCTGGAAGAGAGCGACGCCGGCTACTTCTCCGGTGAGCTCGAGTTCTACGGCTTCGCATCGTGGACTTCCTGTCGTGCCTGAGCCCGTTCCAGGGAGTCAACGGAGGGCGCTACCACCTGCTACGGCCAGAGGTGTCTCCAGCGCTGTTGCCACCCATCCGGGTGGTGCCCGCAACGCCAACAACATCGGCATCACCTCCATAGGCGCTTGGACCGGGAGCTTCTACGACGCAGCCAGTGACGCTACCAGCGACGCCAGCCCAAGCACGTCGAGCGCCGCCTCGACGCCGGCTACTGGATCTATACAACGCCGCTGCCGCACCGAGCCATTCGTGAGGACGAACGCCGACCACTAACAGTAGAACGCTGGTATGAGACGCTGGCAGCAGTGTTCCCGGGTCGTGTGTATTTGTAGTCTTTGTGTTTTGTGTTAGTTTTGTTAGTTTTGTGTTCTAGTGTGTGTGTCACGTAGGGCCTATTAGATTCGCGTTTGTGTGGGTACACCTGTCGCCTAGTCTGCTCTTTCGATCTGAGTGCTTTTCGGGGTGATCCGTGACAAACAGTGAGGAGAAATTCCAGGCTCCGGTTCTTTTTTCTTGTTGAAAAATTGCAATAAACCTGAGCTTGTTAAACACATTAGGTTTTGAAAAATTTTAGTGATTTATTTTTCGCCAAATTCTCTGAGCCAAAAATCTTCTTGCGCTGATCTCAACAGATCTTTTTATGTAGTTAAAATATTCAGGTTCCATGAAAATATTGCTGTTGATATTGGAATCCAAAGTTGAGGTTTTTTGATATGGCTTATGCGATGTTCTTCATTTTGTGTGATCCACGATTTTTTTCAAAGGTCGCTCTGACGTTTCATCTGAAACAATGTAACCCCCCAATCTTTTTCTGAACATTTGTGCATTGCATATAAAAAATGGATGTGGTTTACCTCTGGTTAAACCTGGAGTGACGCGATAGCTTCAGCTGGCCGAGTGGAACTCACTCAGTGGAATTGCAGTCAGTCTTTGGCCGCTCCGGTTCGCTGGGCGTTCCTTCTTCATTTTCGTCCCTGGACGTGGATTCACTGTCTCCTTCGGTCCACTTGCCCCCTCCCCCCCCCCACTCGGTTTCGCAGGCGCGCCGCGCCGCCTGCAGTTGCTCCGCACCACGTGACCAGCCACGTGACCAAGCATGGCGCCGCCACGGTGGCCACGCTGAAGGCTCGAAATGCTAGCGTAATATAGCTATCGCTAAAAAATCTACTTGATGACAACACATGTTCATGAGCCCTCAATTACCGTCCATATCATACGTGCCCTCCCATCCATCCATCAATCCTTGCATCGACACACACACACACACACACACACACACACACACACACACACACACACACACACACACACACACACACACACACACACACACACACACACGCACACGCACGCACGCACGCACGCACGCACGCACACACACACACACACACACAAACACAAACACACACACACACACACACATATAAAGACTTCAAAGAATGTAAAAAAGATTTTTAATTCGATGTGGTATCAACACGCAACTAAAGATAACCGCACGCGCCTAGAATTTCTCATTTTATTGACAGCGGTACAAAGGAGCGATTTATGTTGATGAGAAGTTTAGCGCCAAATTACTAAAGGTTCTGTGCCCTTAAAACCGCCCTGTTTGGAATAAAAACATGTTGAATGACGTTTCAGATTTCTTTGCTACTAAATTCCAACAGCGAAAAGTGTTTTTGTACTTCTTTGCATATAACTGGAAAAAAACGTGAACATACGATACAAGTTTATTTTGTTCAACGCTGATCAAAACTAGCAGTTTTGCTAAATTGCACAATATACGCTCTCTACCTTTAGTGGTACAAGATTTCTTTCTAACAAAAGTACAGAATTGCTTGTAAAGGTTCATTCCTTTTCTTCAAAATATTTTCTCATAATATAAAAAATTATTTGAGGAAAATTCACATGTGACTTCCTTGAACTTTTTTTTATCACATCTTAAAACACGGTCGCACGCACAAAAATCTGATGTAGTAGCGCAAGCTACAAAGCATTCATTTCTTCCTTTATTTTGCTTGTTTTCACACCTGCTGAAACCGGTTCTCTTGTATAATTCATTATCGCTTATTATGCAGCGTCGAATGCTAAGATAGGCTTCCAGCTAGAACCAGGCGTTTCTCATGCCTGTTCAAGAAACGACACATTAGGAGGCCATTATAAATTTCACATGTGCCGCAATATTGTGCGAGACAGAATGATGTGCCACAACCTGCGGCCTTTACGAACGCATTAAAATTAAAATTTTGTTGGTGTGTTAGTTTCATTTTTTGTTGTTCACTCACTAAAAGTCTCACAATCTGGTATAAAAACACTTTGTATGCACTATAGGGATGTATTGAAACTGTGAGTTGATCATAAATTAGGTCATTAAATTGATGTGGTATTTATTAAGGTACACTTGTGCGCAATATTGTACGACATAGAATGATGTGTCACAACCTGCGGCCTTTACGAACGCATTAAAATTAAAATTTTGTTGTTTGTTACACCCCTGCCACACGGCAAATCTAATGTCATTCCCATCGAATGACATTTGTTCGACTTAATGTCATTTATTCTGCGGTCTGCTACACGGCCAAAAGTAATGCCATTTGCAAATGATGGCGATTGCGATGGAGAAAAAGTGCAGCATAAAAACATTTCGATCTATGCTTCAATATGTTTCGAAAAGTATTGTTTTGCGAATGGAAACCGATTTCAAAATTTTAATCCTCGTTTCAATAACGCGTTGATCACTGCTATCCACCAGGAGTCCAAGCCAAGCCAAAGTTCAGCCAGCGGCGGCAGACAAATGGCGGACGTCACTACGTCGCTTTGTGCAATGGATTCGCGGCAGCGGAATGCGATCGCTGCGAGTCTATGCTTGCGAGCACAAAGACGCAGCAGGCTGGCCCTGTACAAAGGCAGATTAGCGCAGCCTGCTCGTCCATTCCGGTTGGCTGGTAGCGAGAGTGACAGTTTTATTTTTCTGGTGCTATTCGGTATTATTATATAAATAAATGAACGACCACAGAATTATACGGGCTTTGAAATATTATAATGCTTGTGTCGCGTTTGAAATTTATGTTCGGTGCATATTCTCACTAATTCTCTGGTGTCGAGGGAACACATTAGCTCGGAGTTTGCAGGCGAATGAGTTCCCTAAACTCATTCGATACCTAATGTCGTTTTCATCGAATGTCATTATATTTTCTCGTGTGGCAGCAAACTAATGTCGTTTTGAACGAATGACATTCGATGGAAATGACATTAAATTTGCCGTGTGGCAGGGGTATTAGTTTTATTTTTTGTTTTTCGCTCTCTAAAAGGCTCACAATCTGGTATATAAACACTTTGTATGCACTATAGGGATGTATTGAAACTGAGTTGATCATAAATTAGGTCATTAAATTGATGTGGTATTTATGAAGGTACTCGTGTGCATTTATTAAATGACGTCAAATAATTTGTAATTCTTAAAAGCTTGAAATAAGAATACAATAAAAAAACAGATTTTCTAGCCATGAATTGATGTAACGACCTCATAAAAACCCCAACGAAGCTTAAGGGTGAGGCAGGAGAGCCTATTAATTCGCACTGTTCGAATCACCAATCCAAAGTTTACGATGAAGGTGGTTTTGATCTGTCTGCTGATACTGGGAGCTTTCTGCATCGTGTCTGAGTAAGAGAAGTGTTTTTCTTTAATTTACTGATAACCTTGCACTTTGCTTTCAATATAAATAGAAAAGGCAGAATGTAAGAGCTGATATATCTAGCAGGAATAAGATCACTATTTAGCAAGTAAACATTTTCGAGCATATGACAATCAGTATGATAAAGCTAGAACAAATTCTCAATGGTGTTCTGTTTGTGTGCTTCATTGTAAGAAATTTCTCGCTATCCGCGCATGTATGCCCCAGATATCGCGAAGAATGGGAAATGGTACGTACACAAAGAACTAGTATTGGATTTTCAAAAAACTCACGCTGGTTTTAAAGCTAACAAAGTGCAACTTTTTTTCTATTCCATACAAACCTCTTTTCTTGAATCATGTTTGAGTATAGTCTCCCATAGAAATACATTGATGTCCAGTTTCTGCTCTAAGCGGACTTGAGAAATATAGGTATTGATATTAACCGCTTTGATGCCATTGTTGAAAACATAGTTTAAATATGCAGAGTTAAAGAAGCTCTTGTAGATAGCTTTTCTTAAATTCGAGTAGCATTTGATTTTTGCAACACCTGTTTTAATGCTGGCGCTGTAGAAGCATGCGAAAATTGTGCTCGTATTATTTAGGAAACTATCTCCATATCGTATACGTCGTTGACAGTCTACGGGACAACAGCAAGAGAAAATGCCGATAAGAAATTGGGTCAAAAAAAATCGGTGTTTTTTGGCAACCTGTTTGGAATTTGCATTTTAACACTAGTATTAAAGGTCACAAAATGAGAAACCTGACTGGAATAAACTGTGAAACTGACCGTACACAAATGACAAGATTTTGTATAGTGAGCCACTGAGGGCCACATTTGAGACAACACAATTTTTGGAGGACGTTGGGCTTAAAAAATAGCTCTGAAGAAACCAGGAAAAATTTCAGTCAAAATTGTGTGAAATGACGGAATGAGATAAAGACGTAGCCCATTATAGCATTGCTCGCAATGCTTTTGGCTATCATATTAGTCGCTTGTCTACAGGATAAGGGGTAAACTCAACACGCTTCTTTTCTTCGAGCGGCGAAGAACAGTGTTCTCCTGTCCACTTCCGCGGCTTCAAGAGCCTCCATCATGGGAGGATTTTTTCAGACCTTTAGGGTGCTTTTTTATACGGCCGAAGAATTAAATGCGTTCCCTGCATTTGATACTTCAGATGGTGGTGTTCTCCAGACTCAACGCCTATTCGGGCTTTCTGTGACTTCCACATAAAGCTGTCATTGGCGTCTGAGACGAGCCTTATAACCTCTTCACAGATCCGGCTGAATTGCAAGAGGATAGGTGAAGCATATCTGCCGGCCTTCTTGTGGAAGCGCCGACGAATGGAGGAACGATCATGAGGAGCAGAATAATTTAGCCACCAGCAATGATATGCACCAAATAAGGAAGTACAAGAAGCCGCTATTATAGAAACGCCTTGCGATGATCATTGATAAAATGCGTCACGATATTTCGCTTGATGTTTTAGAGCGCGCAAACATTTATAACACATTGCTAGGAAGAGCAACGTTGTGTTTCAGTCACAGAGAATCTGGCGGTTAAGCAGTATTGAATAACCATAGTGCACTCTAATCATTGGTTTGGCATGGTTGTCAACTATTAACTTCGCTCACCGCTTGTCACCGCATTTGTCACCGCATTGTGAAAGACTCAGGTTTCAGGTGATTTTCTCCTGCTTGATGTCAAATTCATATTGCGGAGTTTCCTCACAATGTCTCCTACTGTTCTGAAGAAGAGATTGTACTTGAAGATTTGCACTTCATGGAGCAGTGCTGCGATTTTATAAGCTCATGGTTCAACCTAGCAAACATAAAGTGTTTTCTAAGCCGTCACTCAGGCAAAAAGCAGAGACATTTTTTTAAAGCTGGGACTCTGATGCCTGCCTGTAACTCCAGCTTCCTGTCCACAAGTTTTTCCTTAAGAAGATATCTCAGGATTCAAAAATCACTTGTGAAAACTAAAACGCTGATGTTCCATGCGCTGGGAACTCTCAGAATCCGCTTTGGCATAAGTCCTCAAGATCTTCCTGATTGCAATATATCAGTCTACTGCAAGTACTGCATTTTCTCTAGAGCAGTTATATACACTTTCTAAAATATTAGCGATCTTCGCGTCGTACTCTAAATGGCAGCTCACGCTTCCCAACATCTAATTTCTGACTTTTGAGTGTGCAACGGCTTGTCAAGTGAACTCAGTGGTCCACAAACTTGTTTCTTTGTTTTCGCTTTCAACGCGCCAGAGAATGCTTCATTAGTAGCTGTGCTTTACAGGTATATACTGAGTGCTCATTGCCTTACCTCTGAATCCCTACGAGGCCTACATCTTTAGAGAACTTAGAGGGATTTGTACAAGAAAGTGCCGACCCTTTTGCGTTTCCTCGCTATACCTTTCTCCCCTTTTTCTAACATTTCAGCTCACCGCCGGGCGGAATTTTCTGATTTTCCCCGCGGAATGTGGGATTTCATTACATCATTGAATTATAGCGAGGTAAATGTAATCGCTTTCAACCTAGCGTAAAAGCACAGTTTTTTTTTAACTCTAAATATCTACCTTCATGTAAACAGACGGTTTCGGGCTATAAAATACCGCGAATGCTCACCGTATGCGTGGGCCTCTGGCGTTATTGTCGATTTTTCGAGAGGTACTGCAGGGAAATCTTTAGAAGGTCAAAGGCTGCATCCCGTTCGGTGTGAGACATTTTCCTGCCACGGAAAGCTCTAAAGCCTGTTTCACATGCAAGCGAAAATGCAAGCGAATCCTGTCGCCGCGACGTAAAAACCTGTTTCGACCCGTCGCGGTGGCTAGGCCAGCCAGAGTGAAGGAGTTCCAAGTTGGAAATTTTCACAGTGAGAGCGAGAAAGCTCCGCCCTCTGACCAACGACTGCACGGCGGAAAAGCCACGTTACGAGAACAGGATTTGTACGGGAAATACATTGTTTGTTTACTACCCGTGTTTCCGACACGCACGTACGAACTTCAAAAATGGTATTATAGGCATCAAAATAAGAAGTAGCTGATATTTAACACACAAGAGTTCTTTATTTCTTAATAAAATTTGAACATTCTTGGAAAGATAATTTATGAACTTTGTCCATGTTGATGGCTGCAAACAACCGGAACCAACTGCGTGCTCCTATTCTTTGCCAGCAACACTGGGATTCGCAGTGGCAGTAAACGCTCTGGAGCGACGCATGTGAAATGGAACCTTGCGAAAAGCATCGCTGCGCCGAGCCGCTTGTCACACAATTCGCTCAATCGCTTGCATATGAACCGCCCTTAAGGCTTTTTTAGCTTTTTGTGTTTCTACAACTGTTCAATATCTGGAAGACAGGCACAATGCGACCCCATGCCGAGCGCCACGTGTACTGTCCAGACAGGAGTGCGCTTTGGTGCTGGGATTAGACACCTTTAGCATGCCGTGTATAATGCTATCGTTACCGCAGTACAAGGAGCCCACCCATCACCAGTGCGCATGCGCTGATTGGTGCCAATGCGGCAGCCGTGTGCGCACATGCTGGGTAGCTGGCGCAATCTGGCGCCACGGAGGCGACTTGCGCACTGACGGCGTGCGGGCTCTAAGTACTGCCGCAAAGGTAGCAGGATACACTGTACGCTAAAGGCGTCTATTATATGTTCTGCAGGAAAACCTACTTTCTTGTTGCTCTTTCTTAACGCTACTCCATGACTCAAATAATTTTTAAGCTTTATACCTGCAAGAGCAAAGGTGGAACTACACTACACCGCTGATGATTATAGGCATGAGATCGTTTACAGAGAGTGCAGATTATACGCAGTTAACCAAATCATCTCCGGTAGGCCTACTGGCCTCTCGCAGTGGGAAAATCATCTGCGTTGGTTAAAATTTCGCACGTGGCGACAGGCGATAATTTTTCTTTTTTGCGAACAGGCATCGTAAGGAAAGTTTGTATTTTTTCGAAACTGTCGGGTTTAATATACGTGTCCCTTTTGGGCGGTAAAATCCGTTTAACTGTTTTGCGTTACGGGCGTGGCACGTTTTTTTTTTCAGCTCTCGGTAACGTATATTTGTCAGGGCGTAGGCTCTGTCGCTAATTCGGACCGCGTCGGTTTATCGTGATATATGGTTTATCTAGGTATATGAACACAGGGTCCATATCATCGTTCACTTCTTCATTTCACCAGACCAACTCAAATTTTTTCATTTATTTAAGCATCTTACTCATCTTTCACTTGATATTTTTTATGCCCTGAGACAATAAACATCGCTTCAAAAAAAGAAGAAAACGATTGTCTAATAACGAGCTGAACTCTTTTATAAACAACATCAATTATTGCTGAGCATTACCGCCGATCCGATCAGTCAGTCAAAAGGAGGATCAACTGATAAAGAATAGATGAGCACTTTAAGCACCGTCAAGATACGAACGCATCTCCTGATGGTAATGAAATGGAAACTGTGCAACCTTTGTGCCTGCACTCAGAGTACTCGTTTCGGCGGAAAGAACCTCAATGCCAACGGCGAAGCTTAAACTAGATTTTGTACACTTCATATATATACACAAGGTAATGATGAGGTAGGCTAAAGAAAAAAGCGGGTGGCATGGACGTCGCTTGAAATAGCAGCCAGTGAAACCCCTGTATCCTAATTTGCAAAAGGAAGACTGCATAAGTGGTATAAGGGCGCCGTTAAAAAATTTGTTTGAGCACTAGTGTCTGCGCATACGTTACATAGCCCGCAAACAAAGCAAGCAATTCTACTACAGATATCAAGCTACATTGGGTGATGCTGAAATTGATTGATAGTCAGCAATTATACATTTTCCGCCAAGCTCAAGTTATAAGCGTTTTTACAGATACAATCCGCGGACTGTACACCGATAATTTCGATTCAGTGCAGGGAAAAGGAAGCCAGTAGAGCATGTTCTTCCAACAATAAATAAACGGCAGCATTTAAAGGAAAGAGAACACGGCTTCGAAGGTCCACAGTTGCGTCTTCAGATGGTGTAGTCAGCATTTTGCATGATATTAAGAATTCTTCGTTAATGCTACGGTAGTCGCTGCCGCAGAAGAGACTCAACTGGACATCAGAGCAAGAGGCTACTTCTCGTTGGCGTCCTGACGCAGACGATATCACTTTTATTTTCAGATGTGGCGTTGCACCTACGCCCCCCGGCGTTGAAGGAAATGCCTGCCGATTGACAGTAGGTGTACTTTTAATCTTTATATAGTTTTCTTTAGGCCCAGAAGAAGGTAGCTTCAGCCGCAGTCATATATTTGCTTTGATTGTGCCAAGTCAGTTGGCTTTGTTGAGAAAAGCTCGGATCAATCTCGGTGCTGATATTACCTGAAAAAAAAAACACGCTGCAAGCCTAGTTGGTTACACATTGTGTATGAAAAGCAATCCAGCATCACATATTACGCTTAACACGGAAATTTGAAAGGCGCAGCTAAGTCACTGTACAATTGTAACCAATGTCAAAGGTCCAGATCAAACCTATATTGTTAACGGACGACGAAGTCCTGTAAAATAGGGCCGCATGGTAGCATGTCTAACAGTTGAGTCGGATGTGTAATAATTCACGCTACCGGGCTGTTTGTATAGTTCGAAGGGTCGGCCAGGTCGTACTACTGTTTAGGACGTAATTTGGCAGCTTTTCTCTTGCTGTCTTACCGAGGTGTTAGAGTCGCTGGATAAGTCACTGGGTACACAGGGAAGCACAGATGCGATTGCAGTGCTGGGAGCGGCAGACAGGGGCAGCCATGAAGCCCCAAAATCTGGTGGTGGATAGAATAGGATCGCGGTACTCTGAATTCTTCCACCGACTATAGTGTCAGCCTGCCTCGGACAGCTCTCCCTGCTGCCCATTGAGGGAAGCACATTGTCGCCCTGCCTTCCTGCATTTTATGTTTGGATATCATCGAACGTTACCTAGTATGACTGATAAGCAAGATGGATTCCCATTTTTGGTTCTGATATTTTACAAAGAGACATACTGACAAGAACATGTGGTTAGGATTTTACTCTCGGTGTGCACTTCAGGCCCCGTGAAAGGAGAGACCACCGGAGAGAAAAGAGAAAGGAATTGCTTGCAGTGGTGGTATCGTTTTTAAACCGAAAAAACAGAAATATCATCCACACACACAATATTGAGGTGATGGCTTGAAAATATTCATCTGTGAACAAGTTGTAGAGATATGAAGGAAATAAAGACAGATGATAAAAAATAGAAAAACTGAACCTCCCACGATGTAATATTATATACAATGCTACAGGGGGTATGCAGTGACGTCAAGCGGCCGCCGGTGCAGCACGGCGGAAGTCAACTTGCGTGCCTAATCGGCTTATCCCTATCGGCTTCAGCATGCAAAGCTGAAGATGTGCGCTTTACAACAAAATGGTGTCAATGATATCACATGAATACGTCCTATATACCGCGGGGTCAGGTGAGGTACGGCAGCCAGTAAATAATTCATGACCGCTAGAGGAGTGTTGCCAGGCAAGTGAGCGCGTTTTCGTGTGTCTCGGCGCTGCCGGGGGCCTCAACAGCCTGCTGGGCATGAGAAAATGCTAACGCTTTTTTAGCTGACGAGGAGTTGGAGGTGTGGTTGAGCGCTTGCGCTGCTGCGAAGCAAGTGACGTTCCTTATCTTTACTTCCCCGCAGTCCCGAAGAGCACTGCCCGTTCACAGACCGTGGCGCACTCTTCTTTCGCCTTTCCAACGCGCAAGCACATCGTGAAGGTGTCCAGTCATAGCACTAGCGCAATGTTCTTGTGGAATGCTTCGCTGTAGGTTGCAATGCATGAGTAAGCGTGATGCTCAACGATGTAGCCCCGATAGAGATCTCACATCTTCTCCGGTGTGAGCGGTGGGTCGCTTGTCGTTTATCGGCCTCCGGCGGCGACTATTTCATTAGTGCGCTGGTTACCCGTTGTCCTGTAGTTGTAATGCAGACAAGGAGCGCGTACCTAGAAGCCGCGCTGCAGGAGTTTTTCTACAGGGCCGAGATGGCGCACAAGAAGTCATTCCTTTAGGGTCAGTTCTTTTAAAAACGTGTATCGTGGCTGTTATCGGGCGTTTCGTTTCCTCGTAATGACGTCATTGTATCAGGCAGGTGGGATGACGCACACAGCAGCATGGCCAGTAGAAGATTGGGACACAATTTGTTGAGGGCATAGCATATAAAGCCACGAGCTAGATAGCTGTACATACTGCCCACCACTGATGTGCATCCGCGCTGATAAAATCACTACAAGTGTCCGATACAGTCATAACGCTTACGGTGACCAAGAAAACGTTCGCAGTTGAAGCTTTAGAACTAGGATGGTACGAGTGCACTTATTTTTATGCGGTATCATAATTCGCTTTTAGCCGGGAGTGTTAAGAGTGCATACAAAGCCGACACAAGGCTCAGTTGGCGGCGAGGCATTGTGATAGGCAGGCGGTTTCGTTGGTGCGTAAGCGTAGCCCCATCTGTCATCGAATTCTCTGGTAGGCCAAAAAAAGCATATTACCATAAAAGCGCTTGGCTGTTAATAAATTTAATCAGGCAGCATCTTTTCTTAGGGCACCCGCGATTGAAAGATTGCTACCCTGAGTTATAAAGCACCTACTCGAAACTCGCACGTAGCGTTGTGCTATATGCCGAGTGTTGCCAGAGGTCATTAAACATTGTAGCTTAAAGTAATAGTGGCACTTAAAACGACGGAAAACGGCACATAAGACATACAAAAGGCGTGACCAGCTCCACTCAGAACTATGTTTATTTCGCATCAAGCCTACATTATTGTACAGCAACCGCGCCGTATCACAGATACGCCGTAACTACCCACATCTATCGCGCTCTCCTGGAATCACTGCTGACGCAATACATCGAATCAGCCACCAGAACACCATAAGCCAGGCATTTGGAGCAAATCATTGAGCAATATTTTATCCTAGGCATCAAGGAGAAATTTTTACAAAACAGGGGTAATTAGCTAACTACCATACATCAGTGAAAAAAACGCAAACGCACGATCAAGACGAAACAAGGAACGGTGAGGAATCACCGTCGAGACCCACAAGACTGCTTTCCGAGCGCGCACCATTATTTCGGAAAGTAGAATGCGGCAACGCTTTGTTAGGCGATACCTTCAGATGCACATTGGCACCCTCGTGAACGATGACTCTTTACTTCTGCTTAGATTATTGGACGTGCTGAAGCGCCTAGAGACTTTGGCTGCTCAAGGGTACCACGTCGTTTTCCATCGATATTAAAGAAGTGTACTATAAGCCTCCTCCTGAAGGGCCCTTAAAAGTTGTAAGGGATAACACCCGTTCATCAGGTGAACTGCGCTTTCAAAATGCTGCAGAAGGAAGCGCTAGTTTCATTTCATTGTTAGAATTTAACCGGAACTCTAGCGCTATTTCGTACAAAGGAAAGTTGTTTGTTAAAAAAAAGGATCTGCATAGCCTCAACTTTACCGTCTGTCCTTCCAGATATCTTCCCTTCATTCGTAGGACATACGTGGCAGAAGGCAAAAATGAGCTAAACCAAGGACATAGGGGATTTTTTTTAATTTGTAGTTTTTCATTCTTGGAAGATTGAAAAATAAAAGGAAAAAACAACATGCCGCCGGTGGGATCAAAACCCACGACTTCCGAACTTCAAGTCCGGTGCTGTTTACGCATGTACATCATAACGAGCACGTCTTTCCATTCCTTTGTCTGCTCCATTGTAGGAGGTGACATCAGAAGCAAACTCCATGATTCTGACGTAGCTTCTATTCACAGGCACCTAAGCGACTTGTTGGTCCTTGTGAAGAACATTCCAGAGCACGGAATAGATGATGCTATCCCGAGGATCATATCAGTGGATCATGCCTCTGCTCGTTGTAGAGTAGGGGACACACTCTCTAGACTGCGTGGTGGCGCCACCATCGTTCGAGAGGAGTGCTCCACAGGAAATCTTGCAAGGTTTCATGGAAGATTTTTTTCAGCGCTAAAGGCTTTCGCATCAACGCACTTTAGGTCAACAAATTCCATGGGTCAAAAATTCCCCCCCCCCCCCCTGGAATTTTTACTTTCACCGTGAACTAACTAGCCAAAAGAGGAATTTCAGTTGGTACTTAAACCTGGAAGCCTCCTTGCGAATCCTATATGGCGCATGCGAGATACATTTCCTGTAAAATTCATTTCGAGGAAACCTTTAGGCTCTGGTTTGAGCGCCAACAACCATGTAACTTCCTACAGATATTAAACAGGCATGCGAAAAATAACAGCTGAAAAGACTTCTGGCATCAGAATTTGGTAAACAATCGCCCTAGACACTTGTGGTGAAAGTTTCTTGGCATGGTGTGCTTACTCTCCTGTAACTACGGCAGACACAGAGCCATGTATTTATCCAAAACCCGTGTGTTTTTGAACAATATTGCATATATGTAATATTAGATGAGATGCATTCTCTCATTCAGCGAGCTCATCTTCGCGTTTTTTTTCGCCCTTTTACACAAGCCACTGTTTCTCAAATTTCATTTATCATTTTGCTGCGTTGTTGTTGGCCGCCGGATTCACTTTTTATGCTGTTGCCTTTTTTTATTTCCGCCTTGTTAAGCCTTTGACACTGGAGGCTGTTCTCCAGACTGCATATTTCGCTTTTTCTAAATTAATGTTGGTCATCTGATATCAATTCTCACGCGCTTGCCTTTTATCATTGACTGATTTTCAAATATGTTTTTGCCTTGGTCGTCCGCATTCGTTCTTCTGCTGGAGCCGCACAGTTAGTTCCTTTGTCCTGTTTTATTTTTGCAGCTACGGAATGGCGAATTTAAAAAACTGCTCAAAGAATTTTTGACTACGCCTGGCTTAAGGTATCGTGTTTGGTAAGGCGATATACTGCGTCAGTAGTGATTTGAAGAGATGGAAATAGAACGTTTTTTTTTCGAAGCATTTGCGATACGGCTAGGATTTCATATAAAGGGTAGGATTAATGCTAAATTATGCTGTGTTGCAATTGGCGCTGGTCCTGTCTGCTGTGTGTCTCCTCTGTCTCCGTTCATCGCGCCGCCTTCACATTACTTGCACCATGAATCAACGAGCGAAACAGGAGTTTTAGTTGGTACCTAATTCCAGATAACGGCTTCTGAATCACATTTGGTGCACCGGAGACATATTATTGCACTAGAACGTGTTTTTAGGCTTACTTGAGCACTAGCTTCAGCACAAAGAACCATTTAATTTCGTGGCGTTGAGCCGCCAAAAATGAGAGCTGAAGGATATTCTGGCTTGAGAAGATGGTAAAAAGATATGTCCCTGCGGTTGCTCTGTGGTTGTAGCGCTCGGCTGCTTACCCGAAAGACGCGGCTTCGATCTCAGGCGCGGCGGTCAAATTATTAATCGATACGAAATTTGAACACCCTTCTACGGCTCGATGACAGTGCAGGTTAAAGAACTCCAGGTGGTCAAAATTTTCTTTGACCTTCACGGTGGCGTCACTTATAGGCAGTGTCCTTTTGGGACATTAAACTCTTATGAGCAAAAACCATGAACCAAAAAATCGCCATAGAGGTTTATAATCGAAGTTTTGCTGCGTGGTGACTTTACCGATGGGCAGCGTCAGCTCATTTTCTCAATATTTTCTTAGCCATTTAGCAGTTTTGCAAGAATATTCGAATGAAAGGGGTGATAAAGCAGAATGAAGTCGTTATGAAACTAAGGCTAACTCGGAGTCATATTCCATATAAAACTCGCGTGCTTTTTCACGCATATTGACGCAAAGCCATTTAATGGTTGCTTGTTCATTCTTAGGAGCCGCCGCCAAACTGCTTTTACGCTTTGCTTGTGATGAAGACGCGAACAGATTTATCTCGATTGATCGCACTGAGGGCCATCCGATTCTACGTTGTTCCAAACTGTAGTGGTCACATTGCAGGCAGTGTTTCGAGAGCTCGTTGTGAGCGTTGTGAGCCATTGGACATGGCTGAGAGCGGCCATTCAGTTGTTACTTGAGGCTTCACTGAGTAATTCAGCTCCTCGGGGCGTGAGTCAGCCCCATAAGGAGCTGCTTTCAGAAGCCCATTTCGTTGTTTTACTGGCTGCTGGACTCCCGTCACTACAACGTGAAAATATTTCATATGTAATATTTCACGTATCATTTCATTCGGCGAATGTTTTGGCTGTTTTCTATTAAACCAGCGAGCACAAATAATGCCACCGGATTTCACACTAAACCACTTCCTTTCACTTGATTATTAGTGTCGTGAAGGACTTCACGGGACGCCGTGTGGACAAGAATGTAGATGCCACCAGAACGAGCGCAACCGAAGAGAACGAGGAGCGTGCGTCGCAATTGGTGAAAAGGTGCCTTCTGGATACAGACCGTAGGAGCGACCTCCGCGACCGTGAAACAGAGGCTACGAAAAATACCGGTTGGAAGCTGACAATTAAAGTGTGCGCCACTTTTTGTTACGAGGTCTAACTAGGGATTCTAGCTGTTTCAATATAATTGCGGCAAATGATGACTCTCCCTCTGGCTCAAATAAACATGCAATTCTCCAAAGCTTTCAAATGTATTTTTCGTTGCGTCTGTTGCTCAGACCACTATACTGCATTTCTAAGCTTTCTCACGGAGAATCGGGCAGATTTCACTAGAATAATTGCAGCCCCGCGCCAAAGCTTCAGAATTATCCCCGACGTTCATCGTAACATTTCAATACGGTGCGCTCCAGAGGCGCTGTTTCTCGGATCATAGACGAGTGCCCAGAGAAGTTTCTGCTCTTGCGGATGCCGAGCTGTTTAGTGTTTCGGTAAAGATCGTTCAATAAATGGTGGTTTAACAGCATATATACATGATGCAGCAATGAAACAAAGAACGTGATTTGACGTTAAAGTGCAGTGGGTGGAATCATGCTACCTCATAGAGGTCGTCGCATTCTCCAAATTCCTAAAGGTATAAAGAATAAAATTAAAAATGCACATAAAGAGAAGAATGAATAAATTATTAAATAAAATGTGAAATTAAGTGCAAAAAAGGTACTCTGCACGTTTTACTCATGGCCGTTGCCATCAATATTAAGAAAACATATGCCAAATAGAGAATGAAGGGTTTATGAAGTTTAACGTGCCAACTGGGCTCAGGTTATGCAGGGCGCAGCAGTGGAGGGCTGCGCATAATTTCGACCGCCTGAGGTTCTTTACATGCAGTGACACCGCACACCACACGGGTCTCTTGCATTTCGCCTCCATCGAAATTGAGACCACCGCTGCCGGGATCGAACCCGCATCTTTTGGGTGAGCAGCCCAGAACCATAACCACTGAGCCACCGCGGCGGACTAAATCGATAATAAAATTTAACCATTGCGAAAGTGGTCCAGTACAAGTCCAGTGGCATTTTCATTGGTATGCTGCTGTGAGGACTAAACATTTGGACACGGTTTAAATCATGTGTGGCTCTCAGAAGCGCGAGGCTCTCAGAATGCAAAAGAAAGGAAGGAGATAGCAAACCACATGCGTATTCGGAAGGCATAGTGCAGGGCTTTCAAAGATATTCAGGGCCAAACAGCAAGAAAAAAATGGCCGAGCGATGCAGACAAAAAATTTTTTATCGTGTTTTTTAATGCAATATCATCTTCAGTGAAGCTAACTCAGAGGGGCAGGTGACTCCATTCTGCTACATTTTTCGGCAAGAAGGAGTCCAAAACTGATTTTTAAGGCAGAATTGGGCGCGAATTTTCTTAGTGTGATCACTACGTGTTCATAACAGTGTTGGTTCTCATATGAATTCACTTTGTAGCAATGGGTTATTGAATTACATTTTCAGAAATAGGCGTTTCCGCGATCATAAGAAGAATTCTGAAAACCTAATCGGGATATGAGAGACTTCATGGTCGTTGATACGTTCGTTCAGCGCCGCAAAACATTGGCCTGCAGAAGAGGAAGGGTATGGTACGAAACTACCAGTTGCGGATAGAGACCGGAACCGCGCCGAGAGCAAAAGGAAAGCTTTTGTGAAGGGAAGGAAAGATGCAGTAACTGTCTCACATCTCGGCAGACACCTCAAGTCCGCCTTGTGGAAGTAGTGAAGAAGAGAGGAAAAGAAGGAGGAAAGACAGAGTTTGCGAAGTTGAGGGCGCCGAATGATTTCTCACCATCTCGGCTTTTTGAGCGTGCACAAATATCGTACAGTGCGCGGGCGCCTTTGCGTTTCGCCTCCACCCAAACGTGGCTCCCGCGGCCAGAGCCGGCACGTGTGAAACGTTCCTGCTCCAGCGTTTTCTTTTTTAACTGACGTCCGAAACTAGGAGCAGTCATCCAAAGCATGGAGTGTTGTTGTATGGGGTTTTATGGCGCATAAGCAACTATGGCTATCATGCGCCAAACACGAGGTTAGATGATGCTATGTCAAGTGTACAGAGGTTACATTATAATAGATTTAAAACACTGGCTTTCTTTAGAAACTTACAAACAAGTGAAAATTCGACGAGTGTTTGCTCGCCTAAAAGCAATGCGGGATGAAATGGAATGTGTTCATTGTAAAATACCGTAAAAACTTTTTGTCTAAGTTCTTCGAGATGCGAACAAGAAATTAAAATGTGATTTACTGTGAGCTCTTCACCACACATTTCACACACAGGTTTGTCTTTTTTTGTTAATAAGAAGTTATGGGTGATGTGTGTGTGACCTATGCGTAAACGACATAAAATTACTTCGATAAAACGCTCATTATGGTGGCATGATTTCCATTCTTTTATAATGGGCTTTATGGTATGCAGCTTGTTGTGTCCTTCATTTTCCCAAGAAGCTTGCCACTTGTCTCTTAGTCTGCTATGCACTAACTTCATGTAATCCCTAGGAGGCAAATTCACATGTTTTATTTCCATGGTTCTGGTTTGTGCAGCACACATGTCGGCTCTCTCATTGTCCTGAATGCCAACATGACTGGGAACCCAGCACAATTTTATAACATGTTTTTGTGTTGTGACCTTTACTATGTTATGTATGATGCTTCCAATCAGTGGCTCCGTGGCATATTTAGAGTTTAATGCTGTAAGCACGCTCAGTGAATCTGTATAGATGATGCTGTTTTTGATGTTTTCATTTGTTATTTTCTGCACCGCAACACTAATAGCATAACACTCTGCGGTGAAAACTGTAGCACATGAGGGAAGTCGTACTGCATTTTCATTTTTTCCTTGTATTACTGCGCTTCCTACATGAGCATGAGTTTTTGACCCGTCAGTATAAAATGGAGTGTAATTTCTGTATTTTTCTTGTAGTGCTAGATATTCTTGTATTATCTGGTCGTGTGGTGTACAAGTTTTCCTGAGGCGTGTTAGTGTGACGTCACACACTGTGGGAAGAGTGTACCACGGTGGTAGCGCTTCGCATCTTGGGGCAATATTTTTAATTTCATTTAGTATGTTTAGTGCTTGGCATTTTTCTTCGAAGCGCAAGAGCAACGGCTTAATTTCGTGAGGCTTGTTGTTGAAGAGTATTCTGGATGGGCATTTCGTGACGATTGAGTAACAGAGATGTTTGGGGTGAGAAAGGATTTTGAGGATGTATGTACAAGTTAGTGCAGTTCTTCTATCTTCTAAGGAAGGTTCATTCGTTTCCACATACAGACTTGCTATTGGTGAAGTTCTGTAAGCACCAGAAGACAACCTTAAACCAAGATTGTGGATAGGATCTAGTCGTTTTATGTAGGACGGTCTTGCTGAGCCATATACTATGCACCCATAGTCTAACTTAGAGCGAACCAGAGAACGATATATATGTAATAGGCATGCCCTATCAGATCCCCAGCGTTTTCTTGACAGTAGTTTTAGCACATTGAGGGCTTGGGAAGCTTTTTTCTTTAAGGTGTTTATATGTGGCAAGAAAGAGCTTTTTATCGAAAGTTATCCCTAGAAATTTATGCTCTTGTTTGACAGGTAATTGGGTTTGGTTTAGATATATTGTGGGGTTGGCCTGTAGGCCTCGTCTCAAAGAGAACAGAACCGCTACTGTTTCCTGAGGGGAAAGTCTAAATCCGTTTCTATCTGCCCAGGTAGCCAGTTTATTTATTGTTATTTGTATCTGTCGCTCACAGGTGGGTATGCTGGATGACGTGCATGCTATTTGGAGGTCGTCTACGTAAACAGAGTACATTATGGATTTTGGGATTACTTTTCCTATTGAGTTCATTTTGATGATGAATAAGGTCGTGCTGAGGATGCACCCCTGGGGTACGCCAGTTTCTTGTGTAAAAGTGTTGGAGAAGGTTGCACCTAGGCGGACTCGGAACGTGCGGTTGGTTAGGAAGTCATTCAAACAGCTCAGCATCCTGCCGCGGATACCTAGGTCCGCTAGGTCACGGAGGATACCGAACCTCCACGTGGTATCGTAAGCCTTCTCCATGTCGAAGAAGACCCCGATACAGTGCTGGTTGTGGATGAACGCTTCCCGAACTGTGTTCTCAAAGCGAACGATGTGATCGGTTGTGGAACATGTCTTTTTAAAACCGCACTGGTGTATATCTAAAAGTTGCCGGGACTGAAGTATGAAGGTTAGTCTGATGTTTAGAATGCTTTCGAATGATTTTGCTATACAGCTAGTGAGTGCTATTGGCCTGTAACTGGTGGGAGTAGTTGGTGGCTTGCCAGGTTTTAGGAAGGGTACTATGATTGCTTCTTTCCATGCTTGGGGGATTTCTCCACTCATCCATATTTTATTGAAAAATTTTAGGAGAGCCTCTATGGCAGTCTCAGAGAGGTGAGCAAGCATGGCATAATGTATATTGTCTGGGCCTGGTGCTGTCATTTTACCGGATGTTAGTACTGTGTTTATTTCCTGCATTGTAATAACCTGATTGTAGTCTTCGTGTATGCATGTTCCAAAGGGAAGTTTTTGTTTTTCTACTATTGTTTTGTGCTTTTGAAATGTTTGTGTATAGTTGGATGAGCTTGAAACTGTGGAAAAATGCTCACCCAATATGTTGGCCTGTTCTTCTAATGTTGTTTGAGTACCGGGTGTTGTCAAAAGCGGAAGTGTGAAGGAAGTATGGTCACCAGTGAATTTACGAACTTTGTCCCACATTTTCTTTGATGGTATTGAACTATTTATAGAGGACACATATTTCTGCCAGGAGGTTTTCTCAGCATTCCTGCGCACGTACCGCGATCTCGCCTTGGCCCTTTTAAAAATGAGTAAGTTCTCTGCAGTGGGGTACCGGCGCAAGGTGCCCCATGCTTTATTTTGCTGTTTTTTTGCAAATGTATATTCTTCTGTCCACCATACTTTGTGTTTCTTCTGTACGAGTCCTGTTGTTTGTGGTATAGCGAGTGTTGCAGCAGATATTATGCATGTAGTAAATCTTTCATTAATTTCATCTATGCTGAGGTCTTCAGAAAATTCTTTATCTAGAGTGGCACTTTCTGTAAAAAGTGACCAGTCGGCGAGGTGAAATTTCCAGCGCCGTGGTCTTGTGGGGATGAGTGGAGTGGAAGACGAGAGCCTGATGACAGTGGGTAGGTGATCACTTCCCAGAGGATCATTTCAAACATCCCATTTAAAATCGGTAAAAAGAGACGGTGATGTGAAAGCTAAATCAAGGAAGCTCATTTTTGCTGAGCTTCGGCAACAATATGTGGCCTTTCCTGTGTTTAAAAGACAGACATTATTTGAGAGTAGAAAATCTTCGATTATTTTGCCCCTAGAGTCACAGCGTTCGCTTCCCCAAAACGGGGAGTGAGCGTTAAAATCGCCAACTACCAGATATGGCTCCGGCAATTCATTGATCAGGCCTTCTAAATCTTGTATTGTTAATGTGATGTGTGGGGGGAGATACAAAGAGCAAATTGTTATTGTTTTGTAGGTAACGACGCTAACTGCAACTACCTCAAGTTTTGTGTAAAGTTTGATTTCTTGAGCAGGGACGCCGCTTTGAAGGACAATCACGACGCCTCCCGAGAGTCGATTTGCCTGCTCGCGATCGCGTCTAAAAATGTTATAATGTTTAAGGATATGCACATGTTGTGGACCAAGATTGGTCTCCTGAAGACATAAAACTGTGGGTAGCATTGACCCTAAAATATGTGTTACGTCGCTGTAGTTCCGCATAATTCCTCTACAATTCCACTGAATTAAGAAAGCCATGTTAATTTTTGGGGTGAGAACGCTAAGGCGTTTACTTATGCTCAGGGCCCGTTATGAGGGGTCTGTCTTTTTTTCGCTCAAGAGAGCTGTTCCGCCGCTGCAAAGCGGGCGGACTGGGAGTTGTATCCATCACCTCGCCAGAGGTGCTGGAGGACCGCGCAGCCGCGGTTGTGTTAGTTTCAGGCCTCCCCTGACGGAGGGAAGTCCTGCGGGATGCCGACCCATGGACCGGCGCTCCCTGCTGTGAAAATGGCAGGGCAGCTTTCGCTGACCCTGCCTGGGGCGTGGATGGCCCTGCCATAGGCTCGGTGGAAGTGGCCTCGGCAGGTGCCGGAGTGCTGTGTGGTGCTACGCCCCTGCGCACCACATCAGCGAAGTTTGGTTTCGCTGTGAACGAGAATGTGTTGTTTAGTGCAAAACGCCTCCTGGCTTCTTTAAATGAAATGTTTTCTTTGGTCTTTATGGTGATAATTTCTTTCTCCTTTTTCCAGGACGGACACGCCCTGGAGTACGCAGCGTGGTCTCCTTCGCAATTTGCGCAGCGAAGTGCTGCGTCACATTCCTCTGAATTGTGGTCCTTAGAAGCGCATTTCGCACAGGCTTTGCGGCCGCGGCAACTCTGAGAGCCGTGCCCGAATCTCTGACAGTTGAAGCATCTGCGTGGGTTAGGAATGTAGTGCCTGACATTAACTTTAAGGTATCCGACTTCGATGGTTTCAGGTAATGTGCTTGTGCTGAATGTGAGTACCAGGTGTTTAGTATCTATTTCTTTGTTGTCTTTGCGGATTTTAATTCGATAGACATCTGTGACATTTTGGTCGCTGAGACCTTCTAGCATTTCTTTTTCTGTTAGATGAATGAAGTCGTTTTCTGAAATGACACCACGGACGGTATTGAGGGATCTGTGGGCTGTTATGGAGACTGGGATGTCTCCAATAGAGAGAATGTCTGGGATCTTGGAGTTTTGGGTATGGTCACGGATTTCTAGTAATAAGTCGCCACTGGCCATTTTCGATAGCTTATATCCGGGGCCCAGTGCATCTGTTAGGCACTTTGACACAAGAAAGGGTGATAGTATTCTTGCCTGTTTTCCTTCTACTGTACTATGTATGACATGGAACTTTGGGAAGGTTGTTTTCTTTTTCGGGAAAAAGTCTGTTGCTTCGTTCCGCCCTCTTTTCAGAGAGCGATCAGGTTTTGAAAGGGGGGGAGCCATAAAGAAAATTTAGTTATTCGGTCATGGTGCCAGCCACCCACCACGGAGTCCAACAAGGGGACGGGACAGGAACTTGAAAGCAAGTCCTGCCCACAAAGCATGAAGTGTCTTTCAGTCAGTCGTGTAGCGGCTTAGCTCTTCAGCTTATTTTGTTTTTTGGGTTCTGTGAATAAATGGATTCAGTCTCAGACTTCACAGCCGCGAATTAGGTCCACAGATGTAAAAATAGGCGCGGACTCGTTGCTTTCGCAAATCATTCAGCGTTTTACTACGGATCACTCCGCCAATGGCAGAGCGGCAAGCCGCCACGGGTCTGGGCCTGCCCTAAAGGCACTGCACGCGTTGGTTTACACCTTCTACTCTCGTACGTTAGTTTAAAAAAATGGCGGGATCTTCGGCGTTTAATATCTTTAAATAGGAAGATCGGACGAACAGGAAAATAATTTGAAGTTTGTAGGAATGTTTGGAGCCTGAAGATCGAGTTCCCGTGGTAAAAAGTTGAGCTTAGAATCAACTATATATAAGTGCACCTCTAAGTCTAATAACTGCAATTTTCTGTTAACTGGTACAGCCCATGTAAACGTGAAGCGCTTTCTTTTATGGTGAAAACGGATAGCGTCCTTGTTACGGCCGCAGCTAAGTAAGACACTGTAACCTCCTTCAAAATAATCAGAAAATAATCAACATAACTAAAACTGAAACAATATGCGGGCCAGTTAGTTGAATTTCATTGCATTCCCAAATTCAGAGACGAAAACGCAGCAAAGTATAGGCGCCATAGAAGAAACTATAAAAACACATCTTTTCTGGACAAAGAATCTTCCTTGAAAAGAAATGGTGGTAGAGCTCAAGAAGAATTCTAGCAAGGTTGCAAAGCTGTTGCTGTTTTAGAATCCTTTAGTGCGTTTTGACTTGGATGCGCTCAAAGTTCGCATCACTCACCAATCAAATGCTCTCTGAAATTCTTTCTTTACTCCCGTCAGTTATATAGTTCCAGAGCACATATTGGCGCAGTCTTCGTTTTTTCATCCTTTCTCGCTTCTGTTACTGATAAAGCGAATTCGCCAGAGGCGCAATGATTTATATCATAAAAATTTACCACAAACAGAAGCGTCACGTTGGGCAGAAAAAACAATTTGTAGGCTGATGTTATGGTGAGAGGACTAATCAGATCTATAGCGTCTTGAGGTAAATTAAAATAATTACACCTTTGTTCGATAAAATATGAGCGCTGCTTACTTCTGAGAGTTTTTAGTCCTTCTGCGATGCTGCTAGGGTGCCTGTTACAAGGATTCTTTCCTGCAGTCATGGTAGCATATCAATCGTTAAATAAATATCATTGATTTCTATTTCAGAGGCCTCCTGAGGGATGTATATTGCATCTTACGTTATCAGTCCACTAGAAACGTTTTCGTGACTGTTCAGTAGCCTACATAATAAAGACTGTTGTGCAAATCAGTACAAATTTTCTTTAACTATCGTTGTCATCTTCTCGTCTGGCACTGAGAGCGCTACAATCCTGGACATTTCATGCATTATATGCTCTCAAGTCTACAGTGGTTCTTTTTTGCCCGCTTTAAAAGGAAGCTGGAAGGGTTTTCACATCGCATGATATTCAGTAAATTAATATGCATGTGTTGCAATTTGTTTCTCTTTTTTCCCCCAAAAAAAGGAAAAAAACTGCTTGATTTAAACCTGCCTTCGACGCGGCGACTTCGGTGCCTGGAGTGCCTGCTGGAAGGACTGCATTAACTGCAAGTTACGTCATTCGCAGACTTGGCTGGCGACCTCCTTAAACCGCTTGCTTCGCTCCATCTCGAGCTTCGGTGAACGACGCACCAACACACGTGTTCTACCGGTGCCGTTCGTTTTCTCCACTTCGTTCGTTCAGTGAGACAAAGTGACGGTATGTAGCACACCTGAGCTGCCTACATAGAACGTTACTGCAGCACTATTTCTTTTTTAGTTGTCAAGAGAGCGGGTTGGTTTCTTAGCTTATTAGGTACATTAGGTGTGCCGACCAGGTCGCAAATAGTCATGGCCTGACGGCCACCACACGCCACTGTCCTGTAACCAACTCTTTGTGACGAAATAAACGTTTTCCGAACAGTCAATGGGCAGCAAAAATGTTTTCTTTCCCACTAATTCCAAAGCAATAAACATACTCTGCTGTTTTTAAATTTATTTCACTCCAGTGATTCGGACCTGCGGTCACTACATGCCCTAAACGCACGCATTCTCTTAACACATGCAGCCACTCGCTACCAATCATAAACTTCGGTTTCTTTCTGAAACTGTTGAACATTACTTTGGTTCGGTTTTCGTAACATTATTTTGGAGCCACTGTTTAGTTATTCCTATGTCAACGGTCGTGCTTTGCAATTCCTCCCCTGCGTTGCTTATCAAGTCAACGTCATTAATGAATCGCAGATTACGAGATTATTGTTAAGCTAAGAATAATAAGATTAGCATTGGTGAGATCGTGTCTCCCTGCCTGACACTCTTAATTATTGTAATTTACTTGCTGACTGGGTGGAGGACTAGGGTTGGTGTGCAGCCGTTATAAATACCTTCCAGTATTTTTCTCGAATGCTCATCTACACATTGACTCTGTAAATCCAGCATGAGTGCCCAGGTTCCGACTTAATCAAATGTTTTCACGGGAAATATTAAGGCTGAATACAGGATAGGTGCTTGGGCTTCTTCAAGACTCAAGAAAAAATAACGTATCGCAGAAAAGACAAGGACTGAAAAAGGCGGACACACATAACGCTGCGTGTCCACCTTCCTCTGTCCTTCTCCTATGTTGCGCTACGCTTTTACCTTATACTTATAGAGGTTGGTTACGCTCTCCGCAACCGCCATTCACCTTATTCTCGGTGCACTTATGGCCTGTTTACAAGTAGCTATCACGAAAGCCTGCCTGGTCCTTTGGTTGAGGGAAGTTGCCCTGAATCTATTAATGGTTATCTTAGTGAATAGCTTGCAGGTAACAAAAATTAAGGTGAGTGGTTTCTATTCTTTCATACTCTTGACAGCAACTTCTTTATACGCATTAAGATGTGTTAGCGTCGTTTCAGGCTTCCAAAAACCAAGCACTCATAATGCATTGCTTATACAGGATGGCCACTTTTTTTAGCACAATTCCCTCATCATCCTTCATTAGATCTGCTGTTATCGTTTCCTCATAATCCGCGAACCCGCCCTTTCATTGCTCTTAAGGCTTTCTTTACTTGAGCACTAGTGGGGTTTCTCATTTTAGTGCGCTACTGCCTTTAAATTATTGTTCTGATTACATTGGCTACTGTGTACTTTTTGTAGAACTCATCGGCTCCATTAACTATGTTACGATATTGTTAATGGCAATAACCTATTTGTCTTTCAATGCACACATCAGAGGTTGGCCTATGTCTTTTTTCCTCTTCACCTCATTATAGCATACTTAGCGCAGAGAATCCTCATTAAAATTCATTATGTTTTTTATGCGTTTGCTGAATAGCTTTGATTGCTATTCTAGTCTGTTTGTGTGGGCTTGAGGATTTCACGCTTTGGCGTTTGTAAATGAGATCTGTCTCCTGAGAGAGCTTGCTGGCTTCCTGTCTAAGCATCCTACCACCTACTTATCCGGAGGACACTGTAATAAGAGTTATAAGATTATTGTAAATTTTGTTAATTTCCTGACCATTGTGCTTTTCGTCCTCTGTTAAACCAAACCAAGATATGCTACACTGAGTGATCCGCAATTCGCTTACTTCCTCTCATATTCCTAATCCTTTGATGGGCTTCCGCAACATTAGCTTCTCCGATTCTCCTTTGATTTCTAGGCTAATTCTAGACCTTGCCATCATACCTTCGCTCCCTAGCACATATTGGAGGACAAAGGAATGTCTGCGGAACTAGAAATATATAAATACTTCAATATATACGCTATAGCACTGTGTCCTGTCCAATTTGATTCTTGTGCCCTCGTCTTTTTGCGCTTGAAATTCGGAAAATTTCTACCAAATAGCCTCCCACAATGTTCTCTCATGATATATTCGAGGATTGACACGCGGGTTTTTTACCGGGTAGAGTACTGCGCGGCCCACATGCGTGCTAGGTGGCTGCTCTGAGTCTTTTAATTGTAGAAAATTGCTTTAAAATTCTTCACATTTATCTTCGAAACAATTAAACTGCTATGCACGTCTTCCTCTTTGATGTCTTCCTCCGTTTGCCCAGAATTTACTTACCAAATCGTCAGTAAATCGAAAATTTCTGTCATTTTAAGCAGGATTTTCTCGCCTACTCATACTAGCACGTTTTTGTGAACACAGCCAGTAACTGCGCTGTGAATATTATTACAAAAGTAAAGTCTTATTGCTGAAATTTCTGCCCTACTCCTCCCAGTACCTTTTTGTGAATACAGCCCGTAAATGAACGGTGAATATTATTATAGAAGTCCAGTCTTCTTGCTTAAATTTCTGTCCTACTCCTTCCAGTGCATTTTTGTGCCTACAGCCTGTAACTGCACGGTGAATATTATTATAAAGGTCCAGTCTTATTGCTGAAAGTTCTGTCCTACTCCTCCCAGTACGTTTTTTTGAATACAGTGTGTAACTGAACTGTGAATATTATTTGAAAAGTCGAGTCTCCCTGCCCCGCACGCTTCATGACTGACATTTTATGGCGAATTTCAAGGAGGGTGGTGGGGCTCTTCAGCAGATATAGATAATTTCCTCTCCTTTTAGATATGGCTTTCCTATGCCTTACTCCTAAATTACAGCTGTGGCTGTATCTGCATCTAATATTATCTGTTATTGAATGAAGATTATACAAGGGTCGGTTGTATTGTTTTCATATCTGATTTCATGGCGCGAATATGCACTTTGAATAGTAGTTTTTATGAACGCCAGCCGGGTACGTTGGCTGTCTGAAATGTAAGACATCTAAAATTCTACTGGCGTCTACCTTACTAACAAAATTGTGGGAAATCAAGTCAGCTTATCTGTTCCAATATCTTCAATTCCTCCACACGCACATTCTTATGTATAAACATAATGCTGGCGATCCGCCAACATTCGTGTGGCTTTGATGTCATGAGTTAGTTCGCAGACAAAGTGACCAAGTTTTTAAAATTAAATATATCTGCGCATTTTAATATGGCTTCTGCCACGGCCTTGCGAAGGCATCTTAATTATAAGAATCATACCAAAGCTCATCCCATAGCATAGGCAGACCAAAAAACTGTTTTATTGACACTAAATTTTTCTAAATCATTTATTCGTGTTATGCAAAATAAATTAATTATTAAACTACACAAGACGCAAGGTCATCCCTCTACATCTGATTGCATTAGCAACTACTTCTCAGCCAGAACACAGTTTGTAGAAATTAAGCATCATGCTTTCCATATAATATATTTTCTGTCTTGTGTACCACAGGGATGCGTCTAGGCTCCTGTTTTCTTCCTTATTTTCGTAAATTGATCAAATGATTGATTTTAATTTTAATATAAGGGTCTTCGCAAATAACTGCATAATTTATTAGAAATTAGAAAGGGAATGATGAAGCCCCTAGCAATGCACTAAAGGTTTTAAATAAATAGTGATCTGACTGGCTGATGACACTTCAGGCTACTAAATCTGCAGTTACGACAATATCTATCAAGAAAGAAAAATTCTACTTTCACCAGTACCTATGAAATGAGTAGGAGTACTCAAGTGCATGGAATCACTTCAACAGCTCTAAAACGAATATTTTTTCTTAGCTGCTTCAGATTATCCCCTTTCAAGCTGAGGTATTAGGCTAAAGTTTTCGTCAGATCTCTTCTCGAAAATAGTAACACCATTTATTTTCCTTCTACAAACTACGACCTAACAACACCTAAAGGTGTTCAGAAAATAGCAATCTCATTTACATTTACCAAATACAAAGTACGAAATTTGCCTACTGAAATGGTGAGTAAAAGGAAATTCAATAATTGCACACTCGTGCTAACTTCTCGCAGCTTAAACACTGAATTAACTAGTTATTCGACTGGACACTACTGAATATATTTCTTTTTTCGAAGCAATGCAAACGCGGTATCAACAGTAGCAAGCGTTCAGGGAGAATCCTTTCCATGCTGACGGCTTCAAAAACAACTTTTCCGCTATCAATAAGATTCTGAGAACAACCAGTCAGCATCTATTACAAATAGTTCACGACTGACAGCATTAAATATTATAGTTGCGAATATGTCATGCTGTTAGGTAATAATTTCTCAAGCGCTTCTGATTCATTATTATTGTACCCACGATTATGTGCTTAAATTTGTATTCCACGTATTCAGGGTTACAAAAATTAACTACTCATACTAGGTTTATGCCATAAGTTCAAAGTATTTCTTGCATACTCTCTTTCTGCATATTCTAATAAACGACAATGTTTGTCTATTTTATTATTTTTTAATCTTGGTGCCAAACGTAGCCTTATATAATGCCCTATTTTACTGTAAACGTCCTAGCTTCGTGCCATTCAAGTTTTGCAATTTCTTTATTTTTTCTTAACATGCTGACCATTTGAATGCTCTTGTTAATTCTAGATTCCTTCCACTATTTCTGTAATGCCTTTTTCCTTACCTACGGTGAGTATATGTTGTGCACAGAAATACTGAGCTCATTATTGTCCTCAATACTTCGGCTACGTTAAAGCACAGATTAGAATTCCTTCGCTACTTCTCTTACCTCTATTGGTAGTGTCATTACATTCCTTCTCTTTGGGGGCATAAATGAAAATTTTTACCACTCTTAGTCTGGCGATGACCACTTTCAGGTACATCGTTTGCTTAAATCAGCCTCCCATCTCTCGATAGTCTACTGTTTATTCCAATTAGGTTAGGCTTTTCGATTATCTTTAAAATTGTGCATGGCGTATTTTATTTCTAGTTTTATAGGCTTTCATGCTTTGTCCTTGGCAATGGGATCTTTATCCTAGTGTGATTTCTTGACAGTTTGCGCGCTGGTAGGGCTTTGTTGTTTAAACTTTTCTTTCCCTATCCAGCCAGTGTCTACCTACCGTACTCTGCACTGATCTTGCGTATTTCTGATATTTTTCTCTTGAACGCCAATGCCATCAACCTTGGTTTAATGGGATTATGCGTTCTGGAGCGACGAGCTGAATTCTTGTCCTCTCTCCATTACCGCTAACCTGCATATGGTCTTTTTCCTTAAAAGGTCGCTGCATTCCTTCTTCAAATGTAGGAAATATCAGAACTTCGCCAATCTATACTCACTGCACCTCCACTATGTGCACAATGCGAGGATGCACGTATATAAGGTGTTTTCATCACTACCATCATTAGGGCTCCACGAAGTGCCATTCCCGATCCCCTATTTTATGTAGAAGGTATTCATGAAATCCAATTGCGTTTTTTTTCTGCACAGTGTACCGAACAGTATGCATATTTGTGACCTTATCTCTGAAAACATGTTTTGAGTGATGAGATTTGAGGGCACATATGCCTTGTCGAGTCTGAATTTCATTGACCAAGCAATGCTTTTTCAAACTGCAGTGATTTCTAGACGCTGCTTTCGCGGCCCCAAACATTATTCAGTTTTACAGCACTACTAAGCAGCGGTCTCCGTTGCTACGGTGTCTGCTCCTTTGTTGCTTAGAGGCTGTTCACATAAATCAAGTTGCGAGTTTCAAGACATAGTTGGTATGTAGGTTCCTCTGCCAACTGGGCAGGCTATAGTATTGGAGGCTGTTTGTATTATGATCGATAGATAAGCAAAGGTATTCCATGGATGTAATTTTTTTTATCCAGCATACAAATATTCTGCCTCCCCTCAAGTCACACATTCTCTACCGTGCTATTGCCTAATGTCAGGGAGCAACCGCTTGTTGGATGCGTTTTCTGAGTAACAGGCTCTAACTCATTGTATGCGTAGCTTTACAGCTTCCTTTGATAAAAAAAAAACGAGAATTCGTTGCTCTGCGGCATTAAAGCGAAGAACGTGCAGCTTAACTTCACTTTAAGAAGGATCTCTAGCCGACTTATGAGACCGTGCATATCTCTCATGCTCAAAGAACTGCAAATGGAATGCGTTTTCAAACGGGCCTTTAGCTATGTGAGCGCGTATCAAATCGAGGTGCCTTGAGTTCGCAAACCCATGCATGTGAGGCGGCTTAAACCTAGCGCATTGGTGGAACTATCAAGTTTCTGTCTGTACGCGAAATTTTCCGTTTTGAAAAATATGATTCTACTTTTGCCGTTCATATTCGGCACCTTATTAGAAGAAAAACAATTCGGAACAAACAACGCACACCAGTCCAAACGAGGATCAATATGGCAGGTCGCGTTACCGCACGGGTTTATGCGAAACGTCAACGCTAGCTCGTCCACTTTGTGGTTTTGCAGATTTTGCATTTCCTTTCAATGCCGCTGCACGTATGACTAGACAGGAATTGTATTTAGTTTAGGGCGTAAGAACTATGCTGCCTCAGACTTGACTAGCTTCCCGTGCAGCGCGTGTCCAGCCAGCGTTCAGGCCATTTCAGGCCATTTCAATCTCGTTTGAGGCTGGTAGCCGAATGTTTGTGGCTTTTACCTTCAGCCTACATGGAGCGTCAGGGTGCGATGCAGCTTTCGTGTCTTTGTTGTAAAGCTCCACATCTCAACCTTTAAGCTTGCCGCTTTAGCATCGAAGCGGCATAAGCTGCAACAGAAGTGGTTTTCTTGAAGATAACTTTTTATTCGATTTCTTAGTTACCTCAACGCCACTTCGAATTAGAGTGGAGAGTGACTAAATGTGTAATACATTGAACAAAAGCAAGAAACGCGACAAAATAATAATGCAATTTGTTAGGCTCTTAATTATAAATTGTTCAGGTAGTTCGTTTTTATAAAGTAGTTGGTCTTCAACGGCAGCGACATTCCGGGAAGGTGGTTCTAATCATTAGAAATGCGTGGAATTAAACTTTGGGGACAGAAAGCAGTCCGACAAGAAATAATTACAATTACGTCATCAACGCGGGCATAACAATAGGACGTATTAGCGATTAGTGCATAGCGCTGGTTGGTGTTCTAGAAGTACATTTTGTTATGCTTTGTTTCGTGGTGGAAGCACTGGCAGACCGATTATAATTAAGAAGAATGAACGGAGTGGAATAGCTCTGAACAAGTTCGAGTGAGTTTCCCGAGCTCGGGATCAATACAGAGGAGGCGTACTCAAGTTTGACGTGGTCTAATGTTTTGTAACGACGGAGTTTAAGTGATACGGGACTAGAAGAAAAATTATGTCGCAGATATCTGAGCAGTCGATTAGTTAGATATAATATGACTAATATAAAGAGATGATGTTAAGTCTGACGTGATATTAAGGCCAAGGTATCGGTAAGATGTGTTGTTAAGATGGTAGAAAGCTTATATCTTTAGCTATTAAGTGACAAAAGCCAGTCACTGCACCAATCAATGATATTGTTAAGATAAGTTTATTACGTGTTAACGCCCGGTCACTAGTAATCACTAAGAGCGCAACGCAGTCACTGCCGAATATATAGAAGATACAAATAACGGGCCGGGGTGAGTCGTTAATCTTTATAAAAAGGATAAGAGGACCCAAAACAGAGCCTTCAGGCACTCCAGAGTTGATCACGCTACAAGTTGAAGAATCATTGTTACAAGATACATACAGAACCATGACAAAGAAAGCGTTCTATCCCCTTACTTATTTTGGTGCCAAGGTTAACATGCGCTAACGTCAAGTGTATTAGTTTGCGGAAAACGTTGCTCAATATCTTGGCAATATAAAATAAGATTCAATCGGCGAGCGAGTTCTGGTCAGGGATTATGTGTAACTTATGCGTACATGTAATTAGTTACCTTTCACAAGAGGTTTTCGGAAGCCGTGTGATGCGCGTGAGAAAAACGATTTTGAATCAAGAAAGTGGAATATTTCTGAAGAAATAATTTACTATATGACTTCATTTTTGAAGTAATTTGTGATTTATGAAGTCGAACTACCTTCCCAACTCTCCAGTGGTTAGGTCTTCACCTGTATCAATGGACTGCTGAAAAATTAATAGCAGAGTGAAGACTAAAACTCTGTACACTTTAGAAACTTGATATTAATGAGTTCAAAACCTGAACTTGCAGACACCTTCAAAGACTGGCAGATTTTATCGATACTGCAACTATGAATAACAATTTCAGCCATAGAAAAGTTATTGTAGGAGGCCGGATTAGACAAAAATTCTTTCAAAATACATAATTCAAAATAGATGGACATTCAGACTCAGTGTTAAATCTCTGTTAGAGTCAATTAGTGTAACTGAGGTCTTTGACGAAGGGTTAACAACGAGCGAGAATATTAACGCCACAGCATTGAGGACCCCGTGTCGCAGAAAAGCAGGTGTGGTCGGCGTCGGCGGCGTTAGCCGTGAGTGAAAAATCGCAAAAGCATAACACCTCTTTCTTCCTTTCTTTTTTCAGTCTTTCCTTTATCCCTTCCCTTACGGCGTGGTTAAGGTGTCCGCCGTTATATGATAGAGATACTGCGCCATTTCCTTTCCCTGAAAACCAATTTTAATAAATAAAACAGAGTATGAAATCGGTTTAGTTAGAAAATCGAACCAGGGCCTCCGGAGTGCAACACGAGCACGCTAACCACTCCGCCATGCCAGCTTGATGGTTTGCAGTGAACATAGGGGCGTCTAGTGAATACAGTGCTGTCTTACAAGGGTGGTTTTGCTTCGCTTACGGCGCGGTTTGGGTGTCCACCGAGATATGTGAGACAGGCGTCTTTTACTTTCATTAAAACCAATTTTAATTTCATTTTCCTTGCCTTACGGCTCAGTTCTGGTGTCCACTAATATACGTTTCTTTTCCTTATATTGTCCGGGGAGGGCGTCGTGCCGCGCGGACGATGGCGTTCCGTGGATTCCTTGGCAACGCTGAAACACGCTGACGCGTCCTGCTCTTAAAGACGAAGCTTAAGCGCCCTTCATATATTTAGGGTAATCACAATGCACACGTGACAGAGTCGTCTGCATGAAGTATTTTTTCCTCGTTTCAGTACCAGACGATAAGTTTTGTTAACTTCTTTATATGATGCCCAACGGTTATCTGAAGGAGATTGTCTTAGCGCGGTAAAGTTGTTTCATGCAGTTAGATAATCCGCGCAAGTATGCGACATAACAAACTATGTTATCATGCGAAGTGATTAAACTTTTCGTTAGAAAGTTGCACATCATTCGTAGACACACGGTTTACAAATATTCAATTTACTATTCTCACTTCAGGCTGAAAAGTGGGTCTTGAATAAGCGAGTGAATGTGGCTTTGTCCTGGCTAATTTCTCCAATGCTAGCTCTGCTGTAATCGCGAATGGCTTTTGCAGCTTTTGTATTAACGTAGTCGAAACTTAATTCAAATGATTACACTAGTTAGCATCCGCTAGTGGCATTTTTTGAAGGATATATCCTTCCCTCGTATCATTGCTTTCTCACTGGATTCTTTCTTGTTCTCTTCCTCCTTTTCTTCATATTGCCTTTCTGTTCTCTCTGTATTGTCATCTTATCTTTTCCTTCCTTTAGGTAGCCCACTTTTTTATTGTCCCTTGCCTGGTTGATGCATCATTCTGTAAGCAAGTAAACAAAGACATATTTTACCCATATATTTGGTTTTCATGTTTTCTTTAGATTTTTTCAATGTTAATTGCGTTATCATCGTTCATGTCTCGTTTCGTTTTGTCCTCGGCATCGCATTTCGTTTTTATGCTCCTATTTCACACGTAAGCTGTTCTTCTTCCTACTATTCTTCTTCTTTTGATCAAAATTTTGGAGGCGGACTCATAATTTCTTTCTTCTTATCCAAGTCCAAATTTATCAGGAAAAGTCTTGAATATTGGAAACTTGTGTTACTCTCTTGTGGGAATTTTGAAGGTAATGGTGCATTCTTCCCATACGTAGCAAATTATTCTCTTAAAGTGTTTCCATCGATCGAATCGAACAATAAAACTTTCATTGTTCACTAATAGGAAACGCTTTTTGCGATAGCAGAACCGTTAATAGAAAAAAAAATTGGGACAGCCGTCGAGTCGTCTGCTAGTATATCGGTTGTTGCAGTCAAATCTTGCATTGTGTTAAAAATGGTGTTCGTTATCGGTTTCGCGCACAAAAATTGGTTTGTCCAGAATTACTACGTATGTTTTTTTTTTGTTTTACAAAGGTGTGGAAAGTTTTGCTTTGGACTTAAGTATGGTTTATTTTTAAATTCCCTTTATTGTTCTTTCATTTTGTAGCAGTTGGCAGAATTTATTTGTAATCCAATTTAAGACGGCATTCACTGCTAGACGACCATTTCTTTAATTTGTATTTTTCATTTTTTTGAAGCGATGTTTATTGCCTCAGGACATAAAAACTATGAAGTGAGAGATGAGTAAGATGCTTATATGAATGAAAAAATGTGGGCTTATTTGATGAAATCAAGAAGTGAACGATGATATGGACCCTGTGTCTAGGCGATATAAGCAATCCGGATTGTCCGGTGAGAGTCCCACTACCACCAGGTGCAGAATTCTCGTCGGCTTCAGCGCCGGGCAGTCCCACAACAGGTGGATGATATCCGCCTCAAAGTCTCTATTCTTACAGACTGGACACCCGGTGCGGGGATATAAATCTTTGAAATGCGGCCACTTCCGTGTCACAGCTGGAGTTAGGGCAACCCCGAACCGTATCCTCCGAAGCGCAACCTCCTCTCCACGGGTAAGACCACAGGGGAGGGTTACCGCACACGGAGGGATTAGAGCACGTGTGCAGCGCCGAAGGTGTTCCTTTCTTGCTAAAAGGAGGGTGGTGACATCCAGAGTGAGGACTCGAGGCAAATTCGAGGTTGGGGTCAAAAGGCGGGTCGCAGAGTTTGCGCGGCTTTGTGGGCTCAGGAGGTCACACGGGACCCACTCAATACGGATTTGTTGCGGGATGCGTGCCGCTAGACGATGGTTGTCTTGGCATATTTCTGGGGTGCGACTGACTCGTTGTAGTAGGCGTGTGACGTGAAGGACGTCGGTGCGAATGACAATGCGGGCCGTGGGTTGCATAGGAACGGCGGCCACAGAGCGAAGTGCCTCTTGAACTGCAAGCATCTCCGCACAGAAGGAGAAAGGAGGTTCTGAGAGGCGAAACCTTGACGTTTTGTTCAGAGCAGGCTTGCAAGGACAGTAAACTGCCGTTGTTGTTTCGCAGGCCTGAATGCTTGCGTCAACGTACAGTACATAACGATGGAGCCATGCGGCAGATTGGCGTCTTGCTCTGCAATTCGGTCGCGAAACGACGATGCAGCGCGGGCAGATGATGGCCGACGTAGATCAGTTGGCTTGTTGTCGCTTAGCTACACAAAACGCCAAGGAGCAAGAACTGGCGGGGGCGGCTGTAAAATGGAGTGTAATGAAGCATATGCCCTGAGTGCGCCCGTTGTGTGTGTATGGCTTGACTTAAAGCGGCGAGCATCGCGTCGTTGCTGCACCAGCTCATCTAGTGTATTCAGCTGCGCAAGTTCTTGGAGCGCCACGATCGGGGTAATGCGGGGAAGGCAAGTGATGATCCTCTCGATTAGCAGCTTCTAGACGATCCCATTGAGCCCTCGTGAAATGCTGGAATTGGGCTTGGTAAACGAGGCGCGGTTGCACAACCGCCCGCACCAACAGTCGTGCAACATGAGAGTGGGCTCTGCCTGTTTTAGGAGCAATGCGTCTAATCAGACCCAACGCCTGAATTGCTTGCTTTTTAGCCCGAGAAATCCAAGCAGTACCTGTTCCTGACTCGTGTATTGTCAAGCCCAAGATATTTAGGGTCGAACTTTCTTGAACTGGAGCTCCGGATAGATGGAGACGAATTGGTGTTGCAGCCGGTTTACGGCGCCCCCAGCGGTTGGCGACTGACACGAACATGGTTTTACTCACTGAAATCTGCAGACCAATTGTAGAAGCAGAAGTCGACGTAATATCTATGGCTGATTGTAGGCCTGCTGCTTGAGTCATCAGGTCGTTGTGAGTGCTCCACACCGTTATATCAACAGCATACAATAAGAACTTAATCTTAGAGACATCAAGTAAACGCCAAGCAAGGGGGATAAAAGCAATATTAAATAATGTTGGCGATAACACCAAATCCCTGGGGAACGCCGCGAAGAGGCACAAATGATCCGACGGCCTCACCACCAAGGCGTATGACAAAGTGTCGGCCTTCAAGGAAAGATTTAACAAAATTGCGCACTCTAACGGGGAAATGCAGCATGTCAAGCGATTCCAGGATGGCAGCATGACTGATATTGTACGCCTTTTCGACGTCCATGGCCAGTACAGTACGCACATTGTGGCTGCGAGTTGAGGCCAGAACTGCTGACGCCAAGACAGCCAGTCCCTCTTCTGTACCTATAGACGTACGAAAGCCAATTTGGGCGGGATGGTAGAAACCACGATGCTCAAGCCACCACGACAGTCGTGTGGCAAGCATTTTTTCGATAAGCTCGCATAATGTTGTCTTAAGCGATATAGGCCGGAAATTTCCGAGGTCTGTCGGCGGTTCCCCGGCTTTGGTATGGGGATCACAATAGCCGATTGACGTCCGTCCAGGTGACAGTATTAGCCTTATTCAGCGCAGTTTGTATGCAGTCTACAAGTAGTGTAGATGATTGCAGACAGAGATATTCGACGGTGGTGCGAAACGTGCCCCAGTTGACTACAGAACACCTACGGTGTAATCGGCGGGCGCTTGATGGATGGAGACCGATGATGATAGGATGGTGGTCACTACCCCAGAAATCTGGCTCCAGGTGCCACGATGGAGTCCCGGGTCCTGACCACCACGTAAGGTCCGGAGCATATGTTGGACTACGAGCATGGCGCACAGTCCGCGTTGCTGAATCTGGATGGTTGAGTAAAACAAAGAGCGCATCCGCGAATACGTCACGCACACGCCTACCACGGGGGCTTGAAGTGGGGTACCCCCCGTCTGGATGAGGGGCGTTAAAGTCACCACCAACTAAAACAGGCCACCCTGGGTACTGTCGTCGTAGAGTTAATAACCACCCCAGATTAATGCGGGAGGGAGCTCCACCGGCGGGTCTTACATATTATGAAACGACCACAACAGTTGCCTTGGGAAGCTTCACTGCCACTGCAGCTACCTCTTGATATGAGATGCACCAGTTTTCTAGAGAGAGGCGAACTTGAGGAAAACGCGCATCAACGTACACAGCCGCCTTTCCCGGAAGGGCAACAGTGCGCACACGACGGTCGTTCATTGAAGGAGACGTGTATTCATTAAAGCCCGGAGTGGATAGCAAGGCATTGGTCTCCTGCAGTAGCAGGGCCTACACCAGAAGCTTGTTCATGCGAAGTCGAAATTTGAGCTCTCCCAGCTTTGTGGAGAGACCTCTGAAGTTCCCTTGGACCACACCAGAACTACGTGTACTCGCCATTTTCGATTAGGCTTCCAAGCGTTGTAATAGAACTGATGCCAGGTTAGATAACTGGTATACCATAAATCGGGGGAGGGATGTTTTTGAGTTATCCTGCAGTGATGCAGAGGACCTGGTAGAGTCGGCGAAGACCGCATGAGGGCTGGACGTAGTCGAACCCGCTCCAGCATTGATTGGCGTGAAGGGGAATTCCACTGGTTGTCTACGGCGAGCAAGAAGTTCACGGCGTTGCCGTAGCTTAGTGACCTCGGCTAAAAGGCGTGCAATTTGGCCGTCAACTGCTGCCATATCCTCACGCAGAGGCTCCAGCATGCTGTGCTTTTGTGTAGCTTGACAGCGACGGTGATCCTTACGCACTTTATCACTCTACAACTGTTGGGCATGGGCTGCAGGTGGATTGGGATCAGAAAGCTCCTGCCAGTCGTCTTCATCCCACTGAAGAGCCGCAAACCTGTTGGATGTCTGTACCGGGGCTCTGTTTTCATTAGGAGGCACTTGCTTACAGATTCCACGCCGAACCTTCTCAGTTGCTTTCTGTTTTGTTGGGCAAGTTGGAGAGGTGATCTCGTGGTCGTCAGTCTTGCATTAAACAGCGTGCGCTAACAGGACGTACACAGGAAACTTGGAGACAGAGGAAAGAAGCGCTTGACTTCTTTTTTGCGCTTCTTTCCTCCATCTCCAAGTTTCCTGTGTACGTCCTGTTAGCGCACGCTGTTTAATAGAGATGTACCAATTAGCCCGTCAGAAAGTTCTACTACAGCATATATCTTCTACTACGGGTTCTTTTATGTGTCTTCAGCTCAGGCAAGCTGTTGCTTCGGTGTGTGTGAACCATATCGCTACCACAATCTGCCGTTCTTGTGCCCGGTCCTTTTTTAAAAAAATTGCGCTTTCTGACGCCAAGTTTTCTGTGTACGTCCTGTTAGCGCACGCTGTTTAATAGAGATGTACCAACTAGCCCGTCAGAAAGTTCTACTTCAGTCTTGCAAAGTCCGAACCTGTAAGACGGTGTGCTGTGTGGCTGAGCCTCATCTTACGTTGCAAAAGGGCATGATCGGCGCATGTGGCCAGGTCTAAAACAGCTGTAGCAATAGACAGCGCTCGGTTTGTAAGAGCGAGGCCGTAGAATACAGCCGTAGTAGTAAAGTCGTTCTGGGATGGTTGGTGGGCCCTGTAGTGTGACGATGCACGAGCGCGCCTTTCCCATATACCGCGCTTATATGACACGGTGGGTTGGACAGTACAGTTCACGCTGGAGGGTCGTCTGGTCTTCGGCAACGTCGACGTTGTAAACAACACAGCGTTGTAGATCTCACCCTTCTACTATGTACACCTTGACCGGCACCGAGATCTCGCTTGTAATCGATATGCACTTGAGCGTGTGCAGACGCTCCACAGCAGCCAAAGTCAGGAGCCCAAGACACGCGTGCAGGTTCGCCTGAAGAATCCTGTTCGGAATGTCCGTCAGTATTTTGGCGGCCAGAGCTTTAATGGACACCTTATACGATACCGATCCCGATGTCGGCACAGCCACCTGGTTGGCATACGCTGGGCAGGAACGCTTGCCTTGTGAGCTGCAGTTGGCAGAAGTCGAATCCTGTGCAGTGTCCCCCGATGGGCGCTTTTGAGAACTGCGGGAAGCCGGTGGCACGGATGGAGGTGCTGAAGACAGGTCCACTGGAGAGCTCTCCTCATCCCGCTGCACGGTTGAAGCCCCATCCAGCAGTGGAGGCTGTGCAGCCATTGCCGAGTTCCGCCCTGAGGGCAGATCGCTCACGGGCTGAGGTGCATTTGGAGAAGGCGGGATGTGCGCTGCCGCTGATGGACCGGGAGCAGGGACCGACGCCGGCGAAGCCACCCCTGCCAGCGCGTCGCCGGTGGCTCTAGGCCTAGCCTCGGAGCCCTGTCCAGCTGCCGGGATGACTGAAGGACATTTGCTTTGTGCCACCCAGTCAGACGGAGCATCAGCCTCGGGAGCTTCCTCAGATGACGCGAAGTCACTTCTCTTGATATAAGGAACGTATTTACGCGGATGGCGAGATTCTCACTGGATCGATGTGCAGCCACTTTAGCAGGGACACTTTGTCTTCCGAATTTTTAATTTCTTCACAGATTATTGCCAGTGCTTCGTTCTGTTATTATGACACCGTATTCAACTGCTTTACCTGAAAGCGCATGAAATGAAATACTAATGTCTCCCTTTCGTTTTGGAATTTTAAAGGTTTTTAATGAAACACTCCGTACCATTCGTTAAAAAGTACTGCCGCTTGTCTGCAGCTTTATCATAAATCAGTGCTCTTGGATGTTCATGGAAAATTTTCGCCATGAAACCGCACGTTGCTAGGAAATATTTGGCTTAAGTTCCAATGTATCATGGGTATGCTTACAAGCACTACGAAATATAGAAAATGCACTACTTTTCTATTTCCCAACGTATGGGTACAAGATTAATGGGATAATGCCGTGACACCACTCATATATAAATAGTACATGTGCAAGTTACCCAATAGCACAGCATAGTGGGAAGAATTTATACATAGAATATAAAATGACCTTTGCTCTTGAGAGTTTTTGACACCACTCGCGAAAGAGGATCAATACAATGAAGATGGATTATCTAGTGAGCCTACAGAAATTTCTGGAATGATGGCCAGTCTAGCCGGTAAGTAAAGTTTGCTGTTGTTTGAAGGTAGGGGAAGTGGGTTGGTTACTGACATTATTAAGGCCATTAAGTGTGCAGGCTATTGTGCAATAGTATTGGCCGGACGGCCACCAAACACGACTCCCCTGTAACCAGCTCTTTGTGACAAAATAAACGTTTTCCGAAGAGTCACTGGGTTGCAAAAATCTATGCTTTCCCACTGATACGAATGTAGTAAACATTCTCTGCTGTTTTGTTTTTCAAGCTTACGGTTTATGGTTGTTCAACGTCCCAAAGCGAATCTAGCTGTGAGGAACGCCGCAGTGGAGTGCTCCGGAAATATAGACCACCTGGGTTTCTCTAATGTGCACTTACATCGCACCGTACACGGGCCTCTTGAATTTCACCTCCAACGAAATTCATCCGCCGCGGCCGGGATTGAACTCACGTCTTTCGGGTCAGCAGCCGAGCGCCAGAACCACTCAGCCATTGCGGCGGCCCCGTGTTTTTCACGTTATTTCACTCCAGAGATCCGGATCAGCGGTCACTACATGCCTTAAAGACACGCATTCTCCTAACACTTCCAGCCACATGCTACCAATTCTAAACTTTGGTTTCCTTATTAAACTGCTAACCATTACTTTGGTTTGCTTTTTCCCACAATATTTTAGAGCTCCCTTTCATCTCTTCCTAAGTCAAGGATCATGATTTGCAATACCTCCCCTACGTTGCTTATCAAAGCAATGTTAGAAATTAATGCCAGATTACTAAGGCATTGTTAAACTAAGAATACTTCGGCAACCACTGGCGAGATCGTGTCTCCCTGCCTGACACCCTTTCTTATTGGAATTGATTTCCTTAATATGTGGAGAAGCGTGGTGGTTGTGCAGCCCTTAAAGATATCTTCAATTATTTTTCTCTAAGGTTAATCTATACCGTGATTCCGTAACTGGGGAAGACTGCATAGGTTTCGACTTAATCAAATGTTTTCTCGGGAACTATTAAGGCTGAATATAGGTTAGATGCTTGGGCTTGTTTACGATTCCGGAAAAAAAAAACCTAGCGCAAAAAAGACAAGGACTGAAAAACACGGACTCACATAACGCAGTGCGTCCGCCTTTCTCAGTCCTTCTCTTTTCTTGCTCTTCGTTTTTCCCTTATAGAAGTTTGCGTGGTTACGCCCTCCGCGTTTGCCTATCGCCTAATTCACAGTGCGCTTATGGCCTGTGGTCAAGTAGATTTTACGAAAGCCTGCATGGTCGTTTGGTTGAATGAAGTTACCTTGACACTTTTAATGATTACTTTAGTACATAGCTTGTCGGCAGCAAAAATTAAGTTGATTGGTTTGTAATTTTTCAAACCCTTGATATATCCCTATTTATATGCACTAAGATGTGTTATTTATTTATATATTTATTAGCACCTGAAAGGTTCCCTAGGGCCATTACATGATGGGTGGGCTTACATATAATTTAATTCGGCCAGTGACGAATGATTTGAAGGATTCCAGGCCATGACGCATAAAATCTTCAGCGGGCAGGTTTTTCCAGTTTCTAATGGTCTGGGCGAAGAATGATATCAGATGCGCAGAAGTTTATGCGCGAGGTGTATGGACAGGTTTCGAATGACTGATGTCAAGTGATATTCGGTGTGCAGGGGTGATAACAGAATGACTCAAAGGGGAATGATTAAACCTGTGGAAAGGGCAGTCTGGTTATTTTCCAACGGGAATCAAGGCAAGGCAGGTTATCTTCTCTTTTCATGCTGTTACGCTCGTGTGATATGAATAATCGAAATATGCGAAACTTATTGCGCGGCTATGGACGGATTCAAGGGTTTTGGCAAGGTTAAATTTGTGGGGGTCCCAGATTGATCATTAATATTAAAGTTTAGGACGAACAAGAGTTAAATTGGCGGACGGTTTTACGGAAGCAAGTGCTGAAGGCAAGTTACATTTTAGATAACCAAGAACACGGTCAGCTTCGTTGGTCGTGTTCACTGTGTGGATGGTCCAAGAGAAATGCTGTGTTATGCTGATTCATAAATATTTATATGAAGATGCGTGTGTTATCGCGGAACCGCGAAGGGTGTAGTTAGGAGCAGGATACGATTGACGACGATGAATTGATAGTAGAGTTGTTTCATTACCGGTTAAGGACATTAGTCAGTTTGCGCACCACTCTTCCACAAGTTTTATGTCGCATTGCAGATGGTGTCTCTGTTATTAGCGACGCTCCGGTAAATGACGTAGTCGTCGGCGAGCAAGCGAATGCTGGAAGACCGATTACTTGTAAGGTCGTTAATGTAAATTAAGAAAAATAGAGGCCCTATAACCATGCCTTGTGGCACCCCTGAGGTAACAGGTGAAATGGTAGATGCATGATTGTTAGCCCATACGACCTGTTGGCATTTAGTCAAAATGTTTCTGAGCCAATCATATACTAGTGGGTTCATGTTTAGGCGTTAAAGTTAAATTGAGACGCGTTGATGTGAAACGGTCGAAAGCTGTTTCAGAATGTAAGAAAAGCGCTTCCACGGGTGTGTTAGTGTCCCCACTGTAACTGACGTCACGAGTAAAGACAGCCAGTTGGGTAGAGCAGGATAAATGTTTCACGAATCCGTCCTGAGAATGGTGAAAAAAGTGAACAGCTTGCAAGAAGGTTATGATGTGTGAGTAAATTACGTGCTTTTTTTATTTAGGGGGAACACTACGGAGGGAGATGGGACGGTAGTTCTTACTAGGCGATGGAGGGCCTTTCTTGCGTACTAGGATGATTTTCCCCACTTTTCAATCGTGAGGTACAATGCCGGACTCGAGTGATTGTTGGAAGGTGTGACAAAGAACAACTGCTACAAAGTATTTAGTATTCTTGATAAATTTGCATCGAATTCATCCATACCAGCAGATGAAGTCAGTTTCGTGGAATCGATTAACGCGATTATTCCGTTGGTGTCAAAACATAGGTCCGGTATAGGAGGACAATCAAAATAAGGATAGTCAGGTATGTGGCCTACAGGTTCGTTGGTCAAATTGGAGGAAAATGTATAATTTAATGCTTCGGCCGCGTCAATGTCCAGAATAGGCGAACCGCGGTCGTCGCACTGTGATATTGGCGGGTTTTCTTTTGGGATTATGGCCTTCAAAAATCACCTGGGGTTGATGTGAAGCATTGCAGGTAATGTTAATGACAAGAAGTCTTTTTTCGCTGGTGTTGCGTGAAAAAGGAAGCTTTTCTCTGCAGCCCTATATTTTCCCATGCGGGCTCGTCATTAGAATTCTTTGCAGATCGGATCTGATAGGTGCCGTAGATTACAGAGGGTTTACTCTAGCCTGATGGGCGCGGCAGCGGTTAAATGCTGTCAGGATGAGTAGCGAGTACGAGATCGAGAACGTTAGAATAATGATTATCCTGCCTTGTCGGGTTGCTGACGAACTGAGACAGACCAAATGTGAGGCACAAGTTCAAAAAATCGCTCTCGATAGTTTGCTTGTTTAATGTTGTTGTAAGGTCATTGCACGATATGATAGGGGAAATTAATGTTGCCAAATATGAGCAAAGGTGAGCGCGGATATGAGGTGGTTATGGCCAGGAGCGCATCGCAAAAGTGCATGACAAACGAGGCGTCATCGTCACGAGGCCTGTAACAGGAGCAGATAATAACGGGTGGGTTAAATGCTTTGGAGCCAATGAACGTGATTTGCAAACATGAGGTGCCGTTTATGGGGTGGCAAAGCAAGCCTTGATGGACGGCAGTTAGGACGGCACCCCCCCCCCCCCCTAATGTTCTTGCGATCGCGGGGGAAGATGTCATAATTAGGGAAAGCGGCAGAAAATCCAGAGTTAGTAACGAAAGTATACAGCCAGGTTTAGGTTGGTACCACTATATTACTTTCGGTGGTGTCGATTAGGCTGCGCAATGAATCTGATTTTGGTAAAACGCTTGTGATGTTTGTGTAAATGAAAGGTACATGCTTAGCATGGGATTCGGAGCGCGATGCTGCCTCTAGCTACGGCTGATGTGGAGCAACAGTCTGACAGGGAGCGACGGTCTGGGAAGAGTGGTCAGAAACATATGTGGTATTATCTGGAATAAGTGTGTTAGATTTTAATTTGTAAGTTTTCGTTGCGGATTTGGCAAATACAAGCAGACGTTTGGGGACTAGTCTAGTTCTTGATGAGTAATCTTCAGATGTTGCATATGAAGAGCCTTTGATGTTTTTGGCACGCGACATGAGAGATTTCTTAGCTTTGAAGTGAGCAAACGCTAAGATTATAGGTCGATTTTTGTTACTTTGATAGCGTCCAAGCCTGTGTGCACGCGCGATGTCGGTAGGTTCAATGGTGATATAAATATTTTCTTTCCAGAGTTCCATTAGGTATTTTTCAGGCTCGTCCCATGTTTATAGTGCGGCATCTTTAAGGCTTCTTAAAAGCCAGAGGGCGTAATGCATTGCATATGCAGGATGGCTGGTTTGTTTAGCGCAATGCTCTCACCATCCTTCAATATACCTGCTGTTACTTTATCCTCAGAAACCTCTATTCCTTTTTTAATTGCTCTTAAGGCTTTCCTTATTTCTTTACTAGAGATGTTTCTCATTTCTGTACACAACTACCTTTCAAATTAACGTTCTGATTACTTCGGCTACTGTGCAGTTCTGAGCACAACTCGTCGGCTACATTAACTATGTCATCGATATTGCTAATGGCCATTTCCTCTTTGTCTATCAGCGCACACATCAGCGTTTTGCTAATCTTTTTTTCCTTTTCACCATATTTAGAGCATGCCTAATGTAGTGATTCTATATTGAAGTTCATTGTTTTTTTTTCCACTTATTGATTAGATTTGATTTCTGCATGGCCAGGATTCCGGTTCCTGTGCCGTTAGTTATAAAAAACGGCTACCATGCGACGCATGAAGTTGAGCTCTTCCTCCTTTTCTTACATTCTTTCTCACTGATTTGGGAGAGAGGATCCGATAACCTTCGCGCATTGTCCCCTATGTGCGTCCTCCCCTCACGCCCAGCTTCTCGTGGGGGGCCCCCTTTGCCTTCATGTTTCTTTTTTTTTCCTTTTTCACCCAGCGTGTTCAAGGGGAACAGACTGTAGGCGGCCCTACTCACTTCCTTCACTGGGGTGAAGAAAAAAATAAGTCGGGTCGCAGATAACGCGGCGTGCACTCGCATTCTTCGTCCGTCGTTGAGTTTTCATCGGTCAGAAAAGATGTCGTCCCCGTCTGGAAGACGTTGAAGTAACGAACGTTAGCTGTTTGGTTTACTAGAATTGATATGAATGAGATGAAAGTGAGGTACACAAATAAAAATACGAATTTGACAATTTGCATTTATACGTGACGTCAGCAATCAATAACCAATTCGATATACTCAGGACAATACCTGTCAATCACCGAATGGGTTGCAATATCGATTGACTATGGAGGCTGCCATCTTGAATTCCTCGGACTTAGAAATGCGCTCTGAAAGGAGGTGGTAGCAGACGCCAAGATATCGAGAAACGCGATGAGTAAGAGCTAACGCTCTTAAAACTACTAAAAGTATGCACATCACCACAAAAATGGTCGGCCTCTCGCCTTTTTTTTTACTCCTACATAAAAGCTGCTGTGGGTGACCAAGACATGTCTTTATTTACTGTTATTCACTCGTACGCTTTCTCTGCATGACCCCTCCGAACCGGAGACCGAACCGATTAAAGACGATGACGACGATATAGGTAACTCCTACCAGCAAGCACTTATAGCGCGGGAGGCCATGTCTGTGGCTCAGTGGTATTAAGCGTACGGAAACAAAGAATGCCAATTTGTGGCCGCGTCGGTTAAATTCAAATTCAAATTCTTTATTTATTCAAGAAAACACAATAAAAGTGTGTCCAGCACTGTTTCGACCCGCAACCGTAGACTAGTTATCTTACAATCCCTCACCGCGTGGTTGGTTGCAAAGTTTCTGTTTCCTTTTTGGCACTGTCAAACGAATTTCGCAAGGTTTAGATTCAGTCTGATGAATGTGGGGGCCAGAAGAATTTCAGCGATAAACTGTATTCGGAAGCTAATTAAGGTTATTTAGGACTTAGGCCTAAAAATGTAGCTCCTAATCATTGATGCTATAGATACGTTCTTACATCAAGTCGTAGCCATGCCCGGTACGCGGATTTCTACAAATGCTAACTTTGAGCTCTTCTTTCGGCTGTCTAAAATTATTCCATCGGCATGTATAAGTGTGAAAGCACAAATTGGGAGGTTCAGAGCCTAGAAAGACCGTCTCTTGCCGATTTGTGTCCACTCCGTCCTGAGCATAGAAAAAAGGGGAAGAAAAGGAAATAAAAGTTATCAAAGAACGGGAATCGAGCATGCGGAGACGCGAACAAAGGCCACTGCTCAAGACTATCGATCACCGCTTTTTTTTTCAGCATGGCACTTACTGCACAAGGTTATGTATGTATAGAAAGGGGCTATATACAGATTATTTACTAAGCACTCAGGTAGCGGCTGCGCAGCGCTAGCTTGACAGAAGGTAACACAACTAAAACGGCGGAAAACATAGACACCGCCTCAACAGCTAAAACCAGTCCTGCAGAAAGTCTGTTCTGTCATAAACGTCCTAAGTTGCAGCCTGTGATGCTACAACTGAGGCTATCGCCGCAGCAGAACATGCCTCGTATTAAATTCCCCCACACTCTTCCTCTGTACATTGCAGATCGTCATCTTCGTCACTTCTATCCGCTCCGTCCCGCGGCACTGCCCCTTCGGTGTCGTTCTTCTACGTAGCACAAATCCGTGCTCTCGCAATGACTGGGATGTAAACAATCTGCAGATTTTTCTTATCAGCAGTAGCCAGGAAATCTCCTGGCGTTTCGAATTATCGCTGAGCATAAAATAGTTTCTAAACTTTTGCTATGCCTTGCCGACTTTTGAAAGAATCTTCATGTGAATAATAATGAAATTGTTTGGCGGCTTTCTTCACCTCCATTTATTTGTTCGATGAATTTCGTTCATCCGACGTTAGGTGCAATGCTGAGTCAGCTTTATTTTATCTTTGTCTCTATCGAGCACCATTGTTTCTAGTCCGGCGTTCAATATTCACATTCTGACAGCTAATCAAGCTGCAAGAATTCACACCTGCCCCAGACAGAAACAGCAATCTAACTTTACGTAAAACAAAGCTTATACATAACACTTCATGCTTCCAAGGAATACGTGACCAATTGTTACTTAACCTGACCGAATGGTGCTTCCTTTAGTTCCTTTAAAAGTATCACTTTGGTATCGGTGAAGTGGCTGATATACACGACGCTGTTAATGTGGTGGTCGGTCTCGAAAACCCCACTTAGACTTGACGCTGTACAAAATGTCTTGTCTCGATCGACCTCACATGTGACGTGATGTGTAAGATTGCATGCGACGTGCAGCCACACGGGTGATGTGCCATGCCTGCGCGCAGCCACGTCTGACTGGATTGGTCGACACTCCTTCAATGCTAAGATTCCCAGAAATAGCTCTAGCTCTGCAACAAGTACCTCTTAAAATAAATTTTATCTTTAAATTTGAGGTTTTGGAAACATGTAGTTTCAACCCTCTGTGGCTATGACAACAGGCAGCACATTGCGCAGCTGTCAGTGGTAATTAAGAGGCTAGAGGGAGTGAATGCCGGAGATGATAGATATTGGAGTTGGGAGGTGAGGAAGAAAAAGGGCATAGTAGTTGCGCGGTTCGTTTTTTCATTTTTGTCGCAGGCGTGGAGGTGGTCAGTTATAGTTAGAGGTCGTGAGGGAGCGTCGAAGGAATGGTTCTGCCCGCGTTGTAAACGCATGTTTGTGCTCTTTATTTCCAGAGGCACGTTTTTGCGTTTTGTCGTGCGGTTCAGGTAGCAGCATTTGACGTCCCTCCGCTATTAAGAAATTATTTCATCACTTTACAATGCTTTCTCAAGATTCAGTCCTTAATAGCAGCTCAGCATTCCGTGAGCTTTGTCATGTAGGCATTATTTGAACGTGGCGGCTTAAATTCTAATCTGAACGCAGGAATTTTATCGAACAAGTTGTGTTCATAGCCTCGCCATACAAACTAAAGTTTATTGATGCCATTACTCAAATCACCCCGGAGCCTCCGCGGTAGCTGAATGGCTATGGTGCTCGGGAGCTGACCCGAAAAACGCGGCTTCGATCCCGACCGCCTTGGTCGCATTTCGATAGATGCGAAATTCTAGAGGCCCGTATGCAGTGCCATGTCAGTCCACGTGAAAGAAACAGATGCTCGAAAATATCCCGAGCTCTCCCCACGACGTCCCTCATAGCCTGAGTCGCTTTGGGACGTTAAACCCAGTAAAATCAAACGACTAAATCTCCCACCACAATAACGAGTGAAATAAAGTTATGGTCAGATATATATTTCCTTTCGTGGTTCTGTTGGACAAAAAACTTTTTTTAAGACTCGATATTGTGTTCAATGAAGAAGTCTAAGTCGGGCTGGTTGGTGAACGTTGATTCAAACGACTGGACTGCGCCAACTGTACGGAAGAGAACATTGACACCAGCGCATGTGTATGTGTTCTTCTCTTCTGTCCCGTCTGGTAGCGCATTTCAGTCGTTGCCCATAACATGTATTTTTTTTCACATTGTGAGCGCTTTGCGCGAACTTTCACCTCTTTCATCTGTATATTCCCATCATCATCATCGTCGCTTGCCTGGGCTCCGGAAGCGCGCGCTGTGTGCCCGGCTGTTCCCGAATAAAAGACGCCTGTGCAAGCGGTGGCTCACAAGTGGTGGAGGTGCTATTCGTATCCCCTACCTCTCGCTTCGGACCCGTCTTTCGCTCTCCCTGGAGCTCCGATCAGGCCGTCGTTTGCGTCTGCAGCCCTCAGGTATGGAGGAAGGCAACGGAACGCGCTCACCCCCGTCGCCTTCCCCGGCTGCTGTGGCTGCCCCAGCCTGGACCATCACCAGCCGTCAACGCGACCCTCAGGTCTTCGCCGGACTTCGTGGCGACGACGTCGACGACTGGCTCGACAACTACACCAGGGTCAGTACGTTCAACCTGTGGGATGACTCCCACAAGCTGCTGAATGTCGTCTTTTAGTTGACTGACGTCGCAAAGACGTGGTTTCTTAGTCACGAAGATGACATCGCCGGCTGGCCTACATTCGCACAACAGCTGCGGCAAACTGTCGGCACGCCGACAGGGCGCTCTGAGCTAGCCAAGAAGAAGCTTGCCGCGCGGCTTCAGCAGCCTGGGGAGTCCTACACCTCTTACATCGAGGACGTTCTTGCTCTTTGCCGCCGCGTTAGTGCTGACATGCCTGAGTCGGGGCGCGTTCACCACATTCTTAAGGGCATTGGGACCGTTGCTTTCAACGCGTTGATAGCCCAGAACCCCTCCAGCGTATCTACCATTACCTCCACATGCCAGCGCCTGGATGAGCTGCAGTCATGCCGCCTTCAGCCAGACCCCAGTGATGGCAGCGTCCTCGTCGATGGGAACCTCCGTTCCGTCATCCGTGCCCTGATACGCGAGGATTCTACGGGCAGCCCACCACTCTCGGCCCTCCCACCTTTAATATCCCGCCTGCTACACCTGACTTGCAGAGCGTCATCAAAGATGAGCTGGCCGCTTTCACCTGCGCCGTAGCCCCTGCCACCCCTCAGACACCTTCTCGCCCGCCCACCTATGCCGACATTGCATCGAGGCCACCCGCCCCGGTCCCTACATCTACTCCAACGCCTGTCTGCGGTCACGTGGCTGCCGTGGCTCTGTGTCCTCCAGCAACGCCTTATGCTCCAGCCTGGCGTACTCCCCGTCCTACTTGCTACTACTGCGGGATCCGCGGTCATGTCTCACGCGTCGGTCGCCGGCGACATCAAGATGAACGACGCGGTTATGCTGCTTTCGAACGTGCACATGTGCGCCAGCCTGATACTTCCACCTCGCCATTCTCCCAAATTTACCGTCGCTCCCCCTCGCCTCCAAACTCCCAGGATATCACTCGGTCCTGTCGTTCTACTCGCCGCCGCTCCCCTTCACCTTTTCGTCGCTAATCACCTCTTCTTCCCGCCTCGCAGCCCTTCGCTCCTAGCCCGGAAAACTAAACGAAGCAGTTTTTGGAGGGAAAGCTGCTTGCCGTGCGAACTCTAAAATTCCTCCTGACCGCCCATCGAATACGTTGACAGTGTGTGTTGAAGGGGTGTGGACTCAATCTCTCATAAACACGGGTGCCGCTTTCTCCGCCATTCACCTTGCCCTTTGTACCCGCCTGCGCAAAGTCACAACTCCATACACCGGTTCACCTCTCCGTGGAGCCAACGGCACGCTTATCCACCCTACTGGCCAATGCACTGTGCGTGTTTTCATCGCTAACCAGCGCTATCATATTGAACTCGTTATCCTCCCATCTTGCGTTCATCCGATAATCCTGGGGCGGGACTTTTTGTCGTTGTCTTCTGCCCTCATCTCTTGCAACGACTGCCTCATCCACATAGCAGATCCAGACTTGGCACCCTGGTCTGACTGTTCGCCACAACGTGTGGTCGCTGCTGTCGACTTCGCCCTGCCCCCTGGCCGTGAGCAGCTCATCCTTGCAACTTTAGACTTAGCTTTTGACGGCGATGCCTTAGTCATGCCTTCGCCACGCTGGACCTCCCAAGGCATCGCTCTTGCCTCTTGCCTCATCTTTCGTCCGTGGTTGCGCGGTCATCACGGCGCTGAACACTACCAGCCAGTTAATTTTACTACCCAAAGGCGCTACTATTGACTTCCTGTTTGAGGGTAATCCTGTCCCTCTCGACACCGACCCGATTTCCTGTGCTGTCCTACCAGCTGATACTCCCGCCCCGTGTTCTTCCTCTGCGCTCGCAGCCGCCATCCGCGCTGACCTTACGTCTGAGTAGTCGACAGCCTTAATAGAAGTTCTTATGACCCACCAGAACTCCTTTGATGTGTGCACGTCCGCTTTAGGCCAGACTTCTGTAACGTCCCATCGCATAGAGGCGGACGGCTCAGCTATTGTACGGCGCCGTCCATACCGCGTTTCCGCATCTGAGCGCAAGATCATTGAGGACCAGGTTGCAGACTTGCTTTCGCGCCACATCATTCGACCGTCTACAAGCTCCTGGTCATCTCCTGTCGTTCTCGTCCGTTAAAAAGATGGCTCAATTCGTTTCTGCGTGGATTACCGTGCCCTTAACAAGATAACCCATAAAGATGTCTACCCGCACCCTCGCATCGACGACGCGTTGGACTGCCTCCAAGGCGCTGAGTACTTTTCAAGCCTCGACCTCCGCTCGGGGTGTTGGCAAATCCCCGTGCACGAATCAGACAAGGAGAAGACCGCATTTGTTACCTCGGACGGTCTTTACGAATTTAATGTGATGCCTTTCGGACTGTGCAATGCCCCGGCCACATTTGAGCGCATGATTGACACCGTGCTACGGTGCATGAAATGGAATACCTGCCTTTGCTATCTGGACGACACTATCATCCCTTCGTCCCACTTCTCCAAGCACTTGCACCGTCTCAACGCAGTTCTCACGTGCCTTGCGAAAGCCGGTCTTCAATTAAAGACCAAAAAGTGCCACTTTGCCAGCAAAGGCATCAAAGTACTCGGCCACATCGTTAGTAAGGCCGGAATCCGACCTGATCTTGAAAAAATTGCCGCTGTCCTCAGTTTTCCTCGCCCCCAGCGCCTGAAAGAACTTCGCAGCTTCCTGGGCTTAGCGTCCTAATTCCGCTGTTTCATACGTAATTTTGCATCCATAGCGTCCCCCCTTCATAAACTATTGACTTCTGAGACGCTTTATCTGTGGTCCACTGAATGCGAAGAGGCCTTCCGAGCCCTCAAGCAGGCGCTCACTTCAACGCCTGTGCTTCGCCATTTTGATGAGGCAGCCCCCACCATTCTCCATACCGACGCCAGTGGACAAAGCTTTGGCGCTGTTCTCTTACAACGCAACGATGCCAACCAAGAGCAGGTTGTAGCGTACGCCAGCCATTCTCTTACTACAGCTGAGCGTAACTACACCATAACAGAGCAATAGTGTCTCGCCGTTGTTTGGCAACCCAGAAATTTCGCCCCTACTTGTACGGCCGTCACTTAACCATTGTCACCGATCATCACGCGCTCTGTTGGCTGTCGACACTGAAGAACTTGTCCGGCCGTTTGGGTCGCTGGGTGCTACGTCTTCAGGAGTACACCTTTACTATCACCTACAAATCCGGGAGAAAACACTTCGATGCTGACTCCCTGTCTCGATTCCTGTTGCCTGATTCCCGGACTCACGCTGCGGCACCCTAAACGACGTGCCCTTCACCTCGGGCGTCCGACCTCCTTCTAGATTGTGTACCCATTGTTGTTGCACCAGTCGACGTCCACGCCTATTTTTGCCCTCCCATCAGCTGGCTGATCCATACTGCCGCACTATCATCAATCGTCTCCGAGGCCAATCAGCGGCACCCAACAGTCGCTCGCGCCGCCAGCTTAATAATAATAATTGGTTTTGGAGGGAAAGGAAATGGCGCAGTATCTGTCTCATATATCGTTGGACACCTGAACCGCGCCGTAAGGGAAGGGTAAAGGAGGGAGTGAAAGAAGAAAGGAAGAGAGAGGTGCCGTAGTGGAGGGCTCCGGAATAATTTCGACCACCTGGGGATCTTTAACGTGCACTGACATCGCACAGCACACGGGTGCCTTAGCGTTTTTCCTCCATAAAAACGCAGCCGCCGCGGTCGGGTTCGAACCCGGGAACTCCGGATCAGTAGTCGAGCGCCCTAACCACTGAGCCACCGCGGCGGGGCAACCGCCGCCAGCTTCGCCAGTTCAGATTTAAGCACGGCACACTCTACCGCTACACCTACCACCCTACGGGTCAACGGTGAGTTCCCGTTGTGCCTCGCTCCCTTTGTCTTCAAGTTTTGCAGGCTTACCACGACGACGCCTCTGCCGGTCATTTGGGTCACCAGAAGACGTGTGACCTTATCAAGAGCCGATACTTCTGGCCTGGGCTCTCTACTAGCGTCGCCAAATACATATCCTCCTGTGTGTCTTGCCAGCGTCGCAAGCGGTCAACATCCGTTCCTGCCGGCCTCCTATAGTCTCTTTTTAGCCCATCCGTGCCTTTGGACACCGTCACCATCGACTTGTTTGGTCCCTTTCCCTTTACGCCAGCTGGCCACCGTTGGGTTGTCACCGCCATTGACCACCTGACGCGGTATGCTGAAACAGCCCCGCTTCACTCCGGTGCCGCTTCTGAAGTCGCCGACTTTTTCTTGCATGCGATAGTGTTGCGCCATGGTGCTCCTCGTGTCCTGATCAGCGACCGTGGGAAGACATTTTTGTCCCATGTGCTTGAAGAGGTCCTCCGCGCCACCAACACTGTCCACAAGACATGTTCTAGCTACCATCCTCAAACCAACGGTCTCATCGAGCGCTTTCACCGTACCCTGTCTGACATGATATCTATGTACATTCGGCCTGACCACAAGAACTGGGACATTTTGCCCTTTTTCACCTTTGCCTACAATTCCGCAGTTCAACGCACCACTGGCTACAGCCCTTTCTTCTTGGTTTATGGCCGTGTTCCATCCTCATTGTTCGATACCGCCTTCTTTTCTGCTCCCGCATCTCCGTCTGCGTCTCTGAGCGAAGAGTTTGCTTCTCGGATGGCATATTGTCGCCACCTCGCCCGCGTCAACACCGAAGCCACTCAGCAACGCCGCAAACACCGCTATGACCTGCACCACCGTACGGTCTCCTTCCGACCCGGAGATGAGGTCCTCCTCTGGACACCCGTCCGCACGCCTGGACTGTGCGCAGTTTCTCCAGCGCTTGATCGGACCTTTTCTTGTAGTCCAGCAAACATCTCCGGTCAACTAGGCCGTTATTCCCTCGCACCCCGTCATCGACCGCCGTCGCCGCTCTCAAGAAGTGGTTCATGTATCGCGGATGAAACTCTACACCCGTCGCCTCTCTTCTATTTAATCCGCGGCCAGGATGGCCGCTTTCCTGCCGGGGAACTATTTGTATGAGCGCTTTGCGCGATTTCACCTCTTTCATCTGTATATTCCCATCATCATCATCGTCGCTTGCCTGGGCTCCGGGGAGCGCGCGCTGTGTGCCCGGCTGTTCCCGAATAAAAGACGCCTGTACAAGCGGTGGCTCACAATATATTCAAAATAGTTCGAAAATATTCAGTTCGCAACAAAAAATTTGGTACTCGCACACCCTAAAGTCCTCGCTCCGACAGAATAAAAGTCACTCGCTTTTTTTCCCAAGCTTCCTATCTTAGTTTGCCCAACAGCCATTTTTCTTCAAGGCGAATTCAGTCCTTACCTAGCCTCTCAGGCGCCAATACACGCCCTAAAGGCCGGCCAAGTCCACGTGGATTGATTACTGAGCAGACCAGGACGGCGTCAGAGCCATGGTGGTGGTGGTTGGTACTATGAATTATTTTGAGGAGGGGGATACTGGTCTCGACGTATGTTGGCCCTTTGGGCATCATTCTTGGGGACCAGGGGAGGGGGAGGGGAGGGGGAGCAGTCCATGCTCTTGGTGCTAGCTGGCTCCTCCTCTCTAGCGGATGGAGGCGGAGGAAAAAACTTCATTCTACTCTGGTGCTTCTTTCTGCGGATGGAAAAAATTGGGAAAGAGGTTGGGGAAAGAGGTTGGGGGCGCTGAAAAGACAACTTAAACCGCGAAGAAAAGTTCTGGGAACCTAGAAGAGCTTCAAGCCATTAGCGCCGCTTTGCTCCGATTGACGTAAACCGGACCCCGCTTCCAACACGTGCGTGAGCGCCCGTGAGCTGGCACCGATGTCTAGCACGGACAGATATCGGCGCCTCGCCGAGGTTCGGCGGCATCTCCAGCAGTGCGCATGCGTAAACCGGTTCTGTCGTATGTTAAAACCACCTACTTTGGGCGCGTGCACCTAAAAAGGGCCATTGGAGCACACTTGCAGATTATCGAGCGTCCTCTACAGTTTTCCAACCGAAAACCCTCGTTTACAAACAGCAATCTCCCAATCTTTTTTGAAAAATGAGGGGGGAGATGTCCCTTTATCTGTATGAGAAAGAAGTTGTTGAAAGGATCTTAGGAGCGGGTCCAGACATGTACTCGTAAAGGGAATGCATCATTGTAACCTTTCGACCACTTCTTTTTACAATGTATCTCGAAAGCTGGTGGTGACCGTCGAGGCTTCATGTTCCCGCAGAATGGGGGCAGCCCCCCTCGAAAAAGAATACAGTGGAAGACGACTGACTCATCTCTCCTTATGCTAATGGCTAACCCCTTCAATCAGCAGAGCAGGAAGTGAAAACGTGGTTTGCGATCGTGGGTTCTTATTTGGAAGAAACTTTCCTCTAAATCAGCAATTCTGCAAGTTGTTCATTCAATTCTGAGACAATGAATGATGGTTGTCGTTTGTAGGCAAGCGCTGCCATGCTACCCACTGGGAAAGCCGCCACCTTCGAAGGAGCCACCCTGTCGATAGTTCTTTGTGCTTGGTTGCCTTAGTGACGCGAGGCTGATAAGATCATGTGAACCAGCTGTCTTTGAAAAAGTGTGTCCACATTCTCAGTGCACGCGCTCACGTTTCCCCGCTGAAAGGTATATGAGCACAGGGACATCACGAGTAAAAGAAAGTGACGCTATGCGTACTCAAAGCAATATAAAAATATATGGCAATAAAGAATAAGATATCTGGCGTTCTGCAGTGGTAACCGAATCTCGTGATTTTTGTGTTCTAATTTGCGGTGTTTTTGTTTTTGACATAGTGGCGTTGGAGACTCGATGCACCGTGCTCGACCCTTTTGTCACCAAATGGTCTCTGGTAAAATGGGCAGTTTGCTTCATTCGACTCATTTCTTGCCACACAAGCCGAAAACACGTGCTTTTTGAAGCTGGCGCCAATTACGTGGCTGTAGAAGGGTCTCGCCCATTCACAACGGTCGGCATTATTTTGTACTGTACACAGGCCATAACAACACAGTGCACTCACGTTGCATAACAAGGAACGTAGTAAAGGCTCTAAGTAAAAGCCTTTCAGTGTGCAGTCTTTTTCATTGAGTGGGCAGGTGAGAGCGATGGCCACTCGATGATGCGGTTCCATCGAGCGGCCGCATTGGTGCCAACCGCTGCCTCCACGAGCTGGCAGAACAACAGCGGGCTAACGGAGTCGCATTTTTTATTCTGGCACTGAGTCTTCAATTTGGGATTTCGACGTGGTCTGTCTGTATGTCTGAGATTTACTTGACCTGAAATAAAATAATCGGAAATATTTTACGGCCGCGAGTGAGTCTCGAACCCGGGGCGGCGAGAACACATCAGTTTTGCTGGTTACTGCATTAGACAAATGCAACACCACCAAAGCCGCACATTCTGCGTCCTAAAATACCAGTCTATTGTGCTGTGTTTTGGATATCGTCGTATTCTTCAACTGCATCCGTGCTCAACGGAACCGAACACAGAAACAGCACTGAAAACCGATGTGCTAGCGCTCTTAGTTACATTGGGCGAAACCACGCTAAATCATCCGAAATTTGTTTTTGTGCCACTGTTTACCTGTGTGATGCGCTGCGCTTTTAACAAAGCTGGTGGAATTGCTCAGGTTGGTGGAAGGCACTAAAGAATGTATTTGATCTTCTGCGCAAACTCTGATGTCATTTGAGGGAGATTTTTGTCCGTGTGTGGAGAGACCCTATGCCAGGACTGACACATTAGCGGTTGTAAGTTTTTTTTTTTGACAACCTGTAGACAAGAGTGTGTCCCTGACCTTTCCGCGCCGTTTTCTCAAAGGCACCGACTTCGTCGTGCTTCAAACCGTAGGGAGGAGAAACATAGCGGAGAAACAATGCACGATATTCAAAGAAATCATCATGAACGGCTACACAAAAACTTTATTTAAAAAAACCATTCGATTTCAAAAACACTACAACATGCGCCTAAAAATCAACGCACAAAGACCCGCCCCACCACCAAAATACGTCACTCTACCTTATGTCGGAGGCGTCAGCGAAACCATCGCCCGAATCTTGAAAAAGGGTGTCTCCAGGTTGCGTACAAGCCCACAAACACTCTTGCGCTTTGCCTACCTGTTCCAAAAGACCGGCCGCGGAGAGAAAAAGCCCAAAGCAATTGTCTACAAAATTCATTGCGCCGACGGCGACGCAAGCTACATCGGCGCAACCAAAAATCTCATAGAAAGATTTCGGCAACATAGAACCGCCGTCCCCAACTTCGCAAGAGAGGGCATTCCTGTAGCCGAACATTCCGCGGACACAGGCCATGTAATCAACTTCGAAGAAACCAGCATCCTCGGAACCGAAACAAATTACCACAAAAGACTCCTTCTCGAATCCTGGCACATCCAAACCACCCCGAACAACAGCAATCGCACAAAAGGAAACCTGCCCCCAGTATATGCCAGGGACTTTCCTTCCCAACTCAACGAAAAAAAATGTCTTCATTGACCGCCTCCCCACAGTGCGACAGCGTGACTCACAGCCTTAAACCCCCTTCTACCTCCCTCCCCCACGCCTTTAGCATCCCAGCTTTCGTTCCTTTGACCCCCTTTTCCCCTCCATACTGAAAAACGCTAGCTACTGCTCTCAGTCACCGCTGATGAACGAGGCGAGTCGGCTTCGAAACGTTGAGTTAAATTTCACGTTTTTGGTTCGAGACGTGAAGCTTATATAAGTCTTCTAACCCTACCAGACATGCAAATCTGCCAAAATGCTAAGTTTTCATTCATCAAGCAACCGCGGTCTGCGCTGCACGATTCGAGGAAAAGTAAAAGGAGGAAAAAACAGAAAGGCAGAAAAAAGCACAGCAAGAGACCCCTCCCCACGGTCCTTTTCTTCTTCCCCCATACCACCCTGCAACCGGCTACCCGTGTAGCTCTTGAAAAAGAATTTTTCCCTACCTATGCACCTGCTCACATTCTTGACCCTTCACATTACTGCTCCTCCCAATTCACTCATTTCATGCTTCCAACACTGGGTCTTGTTATCCTAGCCTTTGTGGGAGGAACACTGCCAATAATTGTGTGTGAAAGGCAGGGTGAAAGTCAAGGAAGTTTTGGTTAAGACAATTCCCAATTCTTGATTATTTGTTTTAAAACCCGCGACAACAGCAATGACATATCGCTTTATGCATGCTGCTAGAGAACGGTGCGTGATTCGTTCCCCAGTGCCGCCGTGTACCCACTGGTTTCCAAAGGGCACAAGTTTGCTCAAAGCCTGGCGCTTGGTTTTCTTTAGTTGAAGCGCTCGGAAAATGGTCCTTCACCTAACCTTGTGTTGAAAAAAACACTTCAAGCCATTGCGCTTGGTGCGAGGTCGCCACTGCACAATTAAAAATCATCATCAGCAAAAGAAAACATTTCTATAAATTGGATAGCCAAGGTCCTTTACTCGACATATCATCCAAAACCGAAAACGAAGCAATGAAATAACTCTGTATGCTTACGCTAAGAACATGCCAGTGGCAAAAATGCGCATGCAGTTCGTACGCAAAAGCTGTCAGCAAAACCTTGGCCAGTATTCCCAGAAAGGAATGGATGCAAACTACACACAAGCCGGCCATCGTTATCGAACGCTTCATCTGCCCCTTCAAAGACAGTCATCATACAGAAAAGGCCTAGGGCGTGGTATGGAAAATACCCTGCTTCGAGTGCTTGGTGTTGTAGGCTGTAGTAAGGGCACAGGGTAAGCCCTATACTTCCCATGCATTTTAGGCCATGTTGAGGTACATGTTTCTCACTAACTAATAACAGCAGCCTAATAATACATATATCATTGTTTGCCAAATTGTGTGCTCTTTTTACTGAACTAGAATATTTGAAATTTGTTGAAAATTCGATTTTTGATAAAAATTTTTCCGGTAGTACACAAATCTGGCCTTTCTTTGCGCATTTCAGAATTCATAACAGAATAACTGCTCAGTGAAATTGCTTATTTCAAGTTCAGTAGTTGGCAACACTTATGTAGATGATTGCAAAAAAAAATCAGCCGTCTGTCTTGAAAGGCATTGGAAATAATGGTACCTTTGTAAGAAAAAACACTGTTTTGAGATAATAGAGCGTAAAGAGAAAAAAGATGTGAAAAACCATTTTTTATTCGCAGAAACGCCTCCATAGTAATTGGTTTAATAGCCCACTGCTTCGTAGTCACTGTCGCCGTCATTTTTTCGCTTTTCGGTTTGTCGTTTTGACTGTCGGGCCCCTTTTGTAAGCTGTCGTGTTGCTCGGTCCGCAAAGTACATGCGCTTATGGTCAGCTTCCCTCAGCCACTTGATGGTGTTGCTACCTGGGTTCAATCCACACGTCTTCAAAACGTTGGCCCGTGCGATGCTACCATCATTAAATGAAAGAACAGCATCCAGTGTTGCCATCCGTAGGGTCCGAAGCCTAACAAACACATTCTTTGGCGCGCGTTCCCAAACAACATGGTTGAACGACTCATTTGCATTTTGAGTTCGCCCATGCAGGCACTTCTCTAGGAGCTCAGCCTTCAATAGCTCCCTATAAATGGGTTTGATAGCCTCCAAGACAGATGCAGGCAAACTCTCCTTGTGGAAAAATGGCTTGCCCTATGACTGACTTCTGTTGAAGGCACACCACGTATCAGGTCCCTTTGGGCAAAGTCCATGGCATGGGTCATCGTCTGTGGCCTCTAAGTGGAAGAAGGTTGCCCAAACGGCCTTTCGCATTTCATCCAGGTTTCCTACATTTCTTCTGATGGCCAAACCATAGTACGTCTGGAGCTTGTCTATTACTGCATCAGTCAGTCGGCCTCGGCCCGAGAGGCTCTTTCCATCAGAGAGTTTTCCTGCTTTGTTTCCTTTTTTTAGCCTTCGTAACCTTGTGCCCATCCTTTTTTGCACGTGCCCTATGCACTCAACCTTGGATATTTCAACGGAATCACCATATGGCATTTGTGCCTTCACAGCCATAAAAGCCTTGCTGTCACCATCCCCAAGGTATTTGACGTATCGAACGCCGTGAAGCTCCTCACTCCTGCCGAAAATTTTCAGTGCTCCTGCGACTTCCATTCCACCGCTGGTGCCTTGGTTGTTGCTTTGGCACACCTCTCTATGAAGGGGGTCACTGTTTGTACCCTTGATGCTGCACTTTGGACAACGTTTAGGCAAAACCTCCACATCCAGCACTTTCCCAGAGTCTACACTGGTCGCAGAGACTATGCCGTTATTGGAAGTATGACCTCGCTTCTGCCAGCTTCCATCAAGAGCATCTGCGATGTCTTTATCCCCCTCATTCAGCTGCACAGCTTCGTCAGCTGCCCTTTTCATCGACTCCTGAGCAGCAGCTTCGATGTGACCTAGAAGCTCTTGATTGTATTTCGCAAACTTTGTCGGCGGCTTAGGAAGGTTTAGCATAGCACAGAGTATATATCCTGCAGCCATTCCCTTACCAATGGACCTCAAGGCATACACTAACCTGAGGTTGGCTTCATAGAGGCCAGAAGTAGTTTTCTTCGACGTCTCAAATCGTTGTGCGGCACTACACACTTCACAGTTCAAACTGTAAACGCTTGCAACAGCTACCCGTTTTGTCACAATTTCGATGAGCTCAACACTTCCACCGCACTCTCTGCACACACAAATCTGTGTAATTGCGGCACAAACGCCGTCCATGTCCATTAAGGCATATTGGCTGCTGCTCTGTAGCACATCCTCTTCCTGGAAGCACAGAGAAAATCTTGAAAGCTTCGATGTCGAGGAGCTGGCGCGTTCGGCGTTCGGGATCTCATTCGGTCGTGGACATCCTTTTGCTTTTTCACGATGAGCGTAGCGGTTGCCGTGAAATTCACGCCTGACGAAGGCCTTCTTTGCCCTGGGCATCTCAACTTACCAGCAGCAACCAACACCGGCACAATTTAAAATACTGATCGAAAGGGATAGCACTCGGACGCAGCTGCATGAAGGTTGCAGAAACGTGGAAAAAACGTGCAAAGCGTCTCAGGATTGTCTTGGCTAAACAAGAGGAGCTGTACAATAGTTGCCAGCCAATTTTTTATATGTAGTTGATTTTAGACAAGTTTTGAAATCAGGTGGTGGACTTTTTGGTTGAAAAAATTGTCGTTAATCCTGAAAGGGGGCGTGGCCGCTCACTACTTGGTTTCGGAAAAATCGTTTTTCAGCCGTAAATATGGCTTTCTGAGGAAAGTGCGATCATGGAACATGTGTAGAAAGAATTGAACTTCTAAAATTCCAAAAGAAAAAAAAACGATTTTTTTTCTAATTTTACCTTACCCTGTGCCTAGGGCGTGGTATGGAAAATACCCTGCTTCGAGTGCTTGATGTGGTAGGCTGTGGTAAGCAATCAAGGCAAGTTTAAAAGTCGCGGGAGGATGTTAATCGTTCTTTAGAAACTTACACCAGCGGTCTGTGCAACTCCCCCGTTGAAACTCCTAGTGGGAAGAAGTAGTATGCCAATTGCTTCCGATCGAACAAGGACAACGACTGACTAAACTACAAAAAGGAAGCTAAAAATGTTGCCGGTCAGGCGATTGCTATCTAAAAACTGCAACCAGCGGAAATAAAGGCAAAGAGAGAGGATACCGAGGAGTACATAGGAGTACATAGGAGTGCGACAGAAAAAAAAACAGAAATGCGGGGCTAGGGTTGCATCTCATACGCAAAAAAAAAATATTACGTTCGCGCCACTCGTGCGAGAGTGCCTACAGGTGCTGTTGCACATATTCGCTACACTGAAAATTCAGTGCATATTCAGGGCCGCGCGCACGTACGGTCCTGTCGCTAAATTATCACGCGACAACGGGCTGGGTGGAAAGCCCAGCCGCCGCGCCGGAGAAACCCAGTAACCTTTGAAACGTCGTGTTATCCGACAATAACTTCCGTTCATTTCTCAGCAAGTTCAAATCATAATCAACAATATTTAATTAAGGTTTGATTGTTGTTTGCTGCTCCGGGTAATGGCGTATTTACTTGCATGCCGAACAGATGGCACACTCTTAAGAATAGCTCCCAGCATGCCATTTGTATGATGTTTTCGTTATCGGTTCATAGTTTACGTACACCGTTGACATAATTGCCGAAACTAGCATCTATTACAGCAATTGTAAAGCTCTTATCGGCGGTGAACGATCGAATCGTGAGAGGCAATTTACCAACCTAGAAAAAAATGTGAACTACCACACTACTGATAATTAAATTGGACAAACCACCTACTGCCATAAAACGCAGCATCAGGTTTCCGCCTGGCACTTAAAACATTCCCTTCAACGCATCCGTGCTGCACTTTCACCGCATCGACAAAACTTTCGAAGAGCCGTCACGTATTGAGCCTCATTTTATTAGGGTTAAAATGTAGTCATGAATACATGATTTTAATATTTTCAATGCACAGTGCAAGACCCATAAACAAATATCGGTGAGGGAGCTCTAAGTATAAGCGTCCGGGAATTACGCATTTCACTGCTTGAACGAAAGTAAATGGAAGTTTCATTGGTTTGCACTATTAATGCGCATGCAATTCCACTATAACCTATGGCCGTGTGGTCACTGTAGGCGCTTAATAAAAAAATGTACCTGTCAAGCAAAACAGTCTCCTTGTATTTTCTTCTATATACCTCATATAAGGCGCGCGCTTTCTTTTAACATTTTAGGTACCAGACCATGGTCATAGCCTCACTCCTATGGGGGCACTTTTGATAAAAGTGCGCATATGTACGGCGCAGCTCAACGTCCCAAAACAAACTACCACAGCAGGGACACTGTAGCAGAGAAGTGCGCCTTGCCAACACAACGAGAGAGGGCGCTACAAGTTTCTTGCCGATGCTGAGGATGCACGAACAAAAAAAAAAAGGAGGAAAAATTTTCCTTCATTCAAATGAAGAATATTTTCTATTTCTTTAAAGGTACGACTTACAATACCTGAAGCTCCGAGAGCTTGTCGATATATTGTGAATTAGTGCTGTGGTGAGCTAATGAAGTGAAGAGGGGTATTTTTCAGGACCTCGCCATACGCTCCATGCTATCGTAGCTTATTGCACATGGTAAACGCACCATGTAAGCTAAATTGATGAAACTCTACTTAAAGAAACTTTCAGAAACATTCAATATCTTGGCGAGAGAGATAATCTATAACTTTTATGCGCGACGAGGTATCAAATTTTATATTTCATCGCCATTTAGTTACGCGTTATCGCGCTGCCGGCTGTCGCGAGATGGTGCGACTGTTTTTTTTTTGAGGCGCATGGGCCAGAATCCTGGGGGTGTTCTAGTCTGTTTTCGGAGGTTTGAGGATTTTGTGCTTTGGCGTTTCTTAATGGGAGCTGCCTCTTGAGAGAGCATGCTCGCGTTCTGTCTAATCATCCTACGCCTGCTTGTCTGGAGGACTCCGCAAGGGCAGTTATAAGATAGTTGTTAATTTCCTGACCATTATGCTTGTCGTCCTTCGTTAAACCAATACGAGATCTGCTCCACTGCGAAATCCAGAATTTGAGGTCCTCCTCTGATGTTGCGAATTCTTTGATGGGGTTCCGCTTCATTAGCTTCTTTAATTCCCCTTAATTTCTTGGCTTATTCGAGATCTGGCCTCCAAGCGGCCGCTACCTGGCACATATTTTAGGACAAAGAAATGTCTGCGGAACTAGAAGTATAAATTTCGCTATAATCGCTATAACGCTCTGTTCTGCCCACTTTGATTCTTGTCGTATAAAATAGCGCAACTGCAGACAAGGACAAGAAAGAACACACACGAGCTCTCGTGTGTGTTCTTTAATGTAATTGTCTGCTGTTGCGCTATTTTATACGTCATGCACTACCAACAAGCCCAAACCGCCACCGTATTGTTTCTTGTGTCATCGTCATTTGCGCTATAAATTCAAAACGTATGCACCAACTAGCCGCAGGAATGGTTTCGCACGATATTCGAGGACATCCACCTACTACACAATGCCAGTGTTAGGGCACAGTCTGGAGTGTATTTTGTTTTGTAGCGATAGATAGACTACGCCAGCCACTTCGCGGGGTCAGCGTGGCTGCGCGCTGACCCGGGGCACCAACGCACCGCCCGCTGTGCGCATGCGCGGAGTGACTTCAAAGACCGCAGTTGGTGTGCGCGCCTCACGCCTCGCCGCTGAGCAGACGGGGGAGCAGACGCTGCCCGCCTCGTCAGTTGTGCGCATGCGCGGAGTCACGTCAGAGCAAGCAGCTGTTGTGCGCGCCGCACACCTACATTACGCTAGCATTTCGAGCCTTCAGAGTGTGGCGCCCTAGTCGCCATGGTAGCTGCCATCGGCGCGGCATGCTGCCGTAACCGAGTGGGGGAGGAGTGGATAGGAGGAGAGGGGGTAGAGAGTGAATCCACGTCCGGCGTCGAAGATGAAGAAGGAACGACCAGGGAAACGCAGCGGCGAATGACTGACTGCAATTCGACTGAGCGAGTTCCACTCGGCCAGCTGTTGCTATTGCGTCACTCCTGGTTTAACCAGAGCTAAAACCACAGCCATTTTTTATACTCACCATTGGGACTCTTTGATGTCACATTCTTCTTTTGTCCTTTGAGGAAAAAGGAATTCGTGACCTGCAAAACGCACCCAACTATATCTGCAGCCTGTGCTATGTTCGCTATTACCCTTATTTCATGCCAAATTTCATTGTAAACGTCATACCTTTGCGCAATTCCTGTTTCGCATTTTTTTCTTAACATGATGAGGATACGAATGTTCTCGTTAATTCTAGATAGCCATTTTTCAACCCACTCTATGAGCTGCTGCCATGATCACAGGTGAGATTAATTTGTGTATGAACCAATAATTTGCGATGAATAGAGCAGGAAAAATTCATTCCTTTTACTATTTTCTTACTGTCGTTTTGCTTCCCTGCGGCCAGTATAAGTTGTACGCAACAACACAGCACGTTATTGTCTTCATTACTTCGGCTACGTTAAAGCACAGAGAAGAATTCTGTCGCTACTTCTCTTATCTAAAATGGTATTGTCAAAGCATTCCTTCTCTTTGGATGCAGATGTGACAATTTATACCATCTTAGCCTGGCCATGACCACTTTCAGGTTACTTCGTTTCTTTTATTCGGCCTCTAATCTCTCGATATTCTTCTGATTAATCCAATCAAGCTACACTTTTTTATTACTTTTATAATTCTACAAGGCGTATATTATTTATGGTGTTATAGGCTGTCAAGCTTTGTTCTTGGCAATGGGATCTTTATAATAGTGCTATAGCTTTACAGTTTGCGTGCTGGTAGGGCAGTGTTTTTTAATTTTTCTCTTGCACTATCTGGCCAATGTCTACCCACCCTACTCTGTGCATATCTTGTGTCCTTTTGATGTTTTTTTTTCCTTTAAACCAAATGTAAACCTCTCAGTAATGAGGATTATTTGATCTGGAGTGTTGCGCTGAATTTTTCTATTCCTTAGATTACAGCTAACCGGTTGATGTTCTTTCTCCTTAAAAGGTTGCTTCATTCCTTCTTCAGACGTTGGAAATTTTAAAACTTCGCAAATCTATATTCACTGCAGCTCCACAATGTGCACACGGCGAGCATGCGCGCATATTAGGTGTTTTCACCAGTACCGCCATTTGGTCTCCTCGAATTGCCATTCCCGATCTCCTATTTTGTGTAGAAGGTTCGTCTCTGTCCCTTGTGTTTTTTGTCGCGCTACAAGTATTCCCTCGAGCATCATAAAATCCAATTGCGTTTCATTCTGCACAGTGTACCCAACAGTATGCATATTTGTGACCTGATCTCAAAAAACATGTTTTGAGTGATGAGCTTTGAAGGCACACATGCATTGTCGACTCTGAATTTCATTGACCAAGCAATGCTTTTTCAAACTACAGTGATTTCTAGACGCTGTTTCGCGGCGCAAAATATATTTCAGTTTTACAACACTACTATGCAGGGGTCCCCGTTGCTACGGTGTCTGCTCCTTTGTTGCTTAGAGACTGTTCACATAAATTAAGTTGCGAGTTTCAAGACAGAGTTGGTATGTAGGTTCCTCGGCCATAGTATTGGAGTCTGTACTATGATCGATATATAGGCACAGATATTCTGTTCATATAATTTTTTATCTAGCATACAAATACTGTGCCTCCCCTCTAGTCACAACATTCTCCTCAATGCTATTGCTTAATGTCAGGGAGCGTCCGCTTGTTGGATGCGTTTTCTGAGTAAATGACTTGAGCTCTTTGTATGCGTAGTTTTACTGCTTCTTTTGACAAAAAAAAAACTAAAATAAGTAGCTCTCCAGCACTAAAGCGAAGAACGTGCAGTTTGACGTTTGACGTCAATTTAAGAAGGATCACGAGCCGACTAATGAGAACGTGCGTTTTTTTTATGCTCAAAAACAGCAAATGGAATGCGGTTACAAAGAGGCCTTCAGCTATGTCAACGCGTATAGAATCAAGGTGCCTTTAGTTCGGAAACCCATGCATGCGAGGCGTCTTAAAAAAAAAAGCGAATTGGTGGCACTACCAAGTTTCTGTTTGGACAAGGAATTTTTGCTTTTTGAAAAGTATGGTTCTAAGTTTGCCGTTCACATTCGACAGCTCATCGGCAGAGAAACAATTCAGACAATACAAAGGACAGCACTCCAACTGAGGATGAATTTAGCATTTGGCGTCAGCGTATGGCATTATGCGAAAGGTCGACGCTAGCTCGTCCACTTTGTGGTTTTGCACATTTTGCATTTGATTTCAACGCCGCTGCACGTATGCGTTTACAGCAATTGTATTTAGTGTATGGCGTGAGAACTGTGTTGCCTCGAACTTGAGTAGCTTTCAGTGAAGCGCGTTTGTGGCCAGCGTCTCTAGTGCATTCAGGCCGTTTCAATCGCGTTTGAGGCTGGTAGCCGAATGTTTGTGGCTTTTACCTTCAGCCTACATGGAGAGTCAGGGTGCGATGCAGCTTTCGTGTCTTTGCTGTAAAGCTGCACATCTCAACCTTTAAGCTTACCGCTTTATTATAAAAGCGGCATAACCTGCTCCAGAAGTGGTTTTCTTGAACATCACTTTTTGATTCGATTTCTTAGTTACCTCAACGCCACTTCGAATTAGAGAGAAGAGTGACTAAATGGGCAACGCATTGAACAAAAGCAAGAAACGCAAAAAAATAAAAATGCAGTTTGTTAGGCTCTTAATTATAAATTGTTCAGGTAGTTCGTTTTTATAAAGTTGTAGGTCTTCAACGGCAGCGACATTCCGGGAAGGTGGTTCTAATCATATGAAATGCGTGGAATAAATCTTAGGGGACAGAAACCAGTGCGACAAGAAATAATTCCAATTATGTCTTCATCGCGGGCAGAACAATAGGACGTTTTAGAGATTAGTGCATAGCGCTGGTTGGTGTTCTAGAAGTACATTTTGTTATGCATTGTTTCATGGTGGAAGCACTGGCACACCGATTATAGTTAAGAAGAATGAACCGAGTGGAATAGTTCTGAACAAGTTGGAGTGAGTTTTCCGAGCTCGGGATCAATACACAGGAGGCTTACTAAAGTTTGACGTGGTCTAATGTTTTGTAACGAAGAAGTTTTAGTGATACGGGACTAGAAGAAAAATTATGTCGCAGATATCTGAGCAGTCGATTAGTTAGATATAATATGACTAATATAACGGGATGATGTTAGGTCTGACGAGATATTAAGGCCAAGGTATCGGTAATATGTTACGGACTCAAGGATTGTGTTACTAAGATGGTAGACAGCTGGACGTGAGTCATTTTGAAGTACGCGAAATTCTTTATACTTATAGCTATTAAGCGACATAAGCCAGCCACTGCACAAATCAAAGATATTGTTAAGATAAGTTTTTTACGTGCTAACGCCCGGGTCAATAGGAAGCTCTAAGAGCGCAACACAGTCATCGCCGCATATATCGAAGTTACAAGTAAAGTGCTGGGGTAAGACGTTCATCTTTATGAAGAGCAGGTGGGCACCCAATACCGAGCCTTCAGGCACTACAGAGTTGACCGCGGTACAAGTTGAAGTGTAATTGTTACAAGATACATACAGAACCATGACAAAGAAAGCGTCGTACCCCTTAATTATTTTAGGGTCAAGGTTAACATGCGCTAATATTAAGTGTATTATTTTGCGGAAAACGTTAAATATCTTCGCAAAATAAAATAAGATTCAATTGGCGAGTGAGTGGCGGTCAAGGATTAGGTGGAACTTATGCGTACACGTAATTTGTTATCTTTCACAAGAAGTTTGCGGAAGCCGTGTTATGTGCGTGAGAAAAACGAATTTGAATCAAGGAAGTGGAATATTTCGGAGTAAAGAATTTGCTATAAGATATGATTTATGAAGTAATCTGTGATTTATGAAGTCGAACCACGTTCCCAACAATCCTGTCGTCACGTCTTTTACATGTATTAATGCACTGTTGAAAAATTAATAGCAGAGTTGACTAAAACTTTGTACACTTCTGAAAGTTGGCATTAATGAGTTGGAAATCTGAACTTGCAGACACCTTCAAAGACTGGAATATTTTATCGGTACTACAAATATGAATAACAATTTCAGCCATAAGAAAATTATTGTAGGAGGCCGGATCAGATAAAAATGACCCAACGAAAAAGACAAAAATTCTTGAGGAACGCATAATTCAAAATAGTTGTACATTCAGACTCAGTGTTAGATCACTGCTAGAGTCGGTTAGTGTAACTGAGGTCTTTGACGAAGGGTTAACAACGAGCGAGAATATTAACGCGATAGCGTTGAGGACCCGGTGTCGCAGAAAATCCGGTGTCGTCGGCGTCGGTGGCGTTAGCCGTGAATGAAAATTCCCAAAAGCATAAGACTTCTTTCTTCGTTTCTTCTTTCGGTCCCTCCTTTATCCCTTTCCTTAGGGCGCGGTTAAGGTGTCCGTCGTTATATGAGACAGATACTGCGCCATTCCCTTTCCCTAAAACCAATTATTATTATTATTATTAATCCCCCCCCCCCCCCTCCCGAACAACAGCAATCGCACAAAAGGAAACCTGCCCCCAGTATATGCCAGGGACTTTCCTTCCCAACTCAACGAAAAAAAATGTCTTCATTGACCGCCTCCCCACAGTGCGACAGCGTGACTCACAGCCTTAAACCCCCTTCTACCTCCCTCCCCCACGCCTTTAGCATCCCAGCTTTCGTTCCTTTGACCCCCTTTTCCCCTCCATACTGAAAAACGCTAGCTACTGCTCTCAGTCACCGCTGATGAACGAGGCGAGTCGGCTTCGAAACGTTGAGTTAAATTTCACGTTTTTGGTTCGAGACGTGAAGCTTATATAAGTCTTCTAACCCTACCAGACATGCAAATCTGCCAAAATGCTAAGTTTTCATTCATCAAGCAACCGCGGTCTGCGCTGCACGATTCGAGGAAAAGTAAAAGGAGGAAAAAACAGAAAGGCAGAAAAAAGCACAGCAAGAGACCCCTCCCCACGGTCCTTTTCTTCTTCCCCCATACCACCCTGCAACCGGCTACCCGTGTAGCTCTTGAAAAAGAATTTTTCCCTACCTATGCACCTGCTCACATTCTTGACCCTTCACATTACTGCTCCTCCCAATTCACTCATTTCATGCTTCCAACACTGGGTCTTGTTATCCTAGCCTTTGTGGGAGGAACACTGCCAATAATTGTGTGTGAAAGGCAGGGTGAAAGTCAAGGAAGTTTTGGTTAAGACAATTCCCAATTCTTGATTATTTGTTTTAAAACCCGCGACAACAGCAATGACATATCGCTTTATGCATGCTGCTAGAGAACGGTGCGTGATTCGTTCCCCAGTGCCGCCGTGTACCCACTGGTTTCCAAAGGGCACAAGTTTGCTCAAAGCCTGGCGCTTGGTTTTCTTTAGTTGAAGCGCTCGGAAAATGGTCCTTCACCTAACCTTGTGTTGAAAAAAACACTTCAAGCCATTGCGCTTGGTGCGAGGTCGCCACTGCACAATTAAAAATCATCATCAGCAAAAGAAAACATTTCTATAAATTGGATAGCCAAGGTCCTTTACTCGACATATCATCCAAAACCGAAAACGAAGCAATGAAATAACTCTGTATGCTTACGCTAAGAACATGCCAGTGGCAAAAATGCGCATGCAGTTCGTACGCAAAAGCTGTCAGCAAAACCTTGGCCAGTATTCCCAGAAAGGAATGGATGCAAACTACACACAAGCCGGCCATCGTTATCGAACGCTTCATCTGCCCCTTCAAAAGCAGTCATCATACAGAAAAGGCCTAGGGCGTGGTATGGAAAATACCCTGCTTCGAGTGCTTGGTGTTGTAGGCTGTGGTAAGCAATCAAGGCAAGTTTAAAAGTCGCGGGAGGATGTTAGTCGTTCTTTAGAAACTTACACCAGCGCTCTGTGCAACTCCCCCGTTGAAACTCCTAGTGGGAAGAAGTAGTATGCCAATTGCTTCCGATCGAACAAGGACAACGACTGACTAAACTACAAAAAGGAAGCTAAAAATGTTGCCGGTCAGGCGATTGCTATCTAAAAACTGCAACCAGCGGAAATAAAGGCAAAGAGAGAGGATACCGAGGAGTACATAGGAGTACATAGGAGTGCGACAGAAAAAAAAAACAGAAATGCGGGGCTAGAGTTGCATCTCATACGCAAAAAAAAAAATATTACGTTCGCGCCACTCGTGCGAGAGTGCCTACAGGTGCTGTTGCACATATTCGCTACACTGAAAATTCACTGCATATTCAGGGCCGCGCGCACGTACGGTCCTGTCGCTAAGTAATCACGCGACAACGGGCTGGGTGGAAAGCCCCGCCGCCGCGCCGGAGAAACCCAGTAACCTTTGAAACGTCGTGTTATCCGACAATAACTTCCGTTCATTTCTCAGCAAGTTCAAATCATAATCAAGAACATTTAATTAAGGTTTGAATATTGATTGCTGCTCTGGGTAATGGCGTATTTACTTACATGCCGAACAGATGGCACACTCTTAAGAATAGCTCCCAGCATGCCATTGTATGATGTTTTCGTTATCGGTTCATTTTTACGTGCACCGTTGATATAATTGCCAAAACTAGCATCGATTACAGCAATGGTAAAGCTCTTATTGGCGGCGAACGATCGAATCGTGAGAGGCACTTTACCAACCAAGAAAAAATTGTTGTGAACTCGCACTACTGATAGTTACATTGGACAAATCACCTACTGCCATAAAACGCAGCATCAGGTTTCCTCCTGGCACTTAAAACATTCCCTTCAACGCAGCTGTGCTGCACTTTCACCGCATCGACAAAACTTTCGAAGAGCGCTCTGCTATTGAGCCTCATTTTATTAGGGTTAAAATGTAGTCATGAATACATGATTTTAATATTTTCAATGCACAGTGCAAGACCCATAAACAAATATCGGTGAGGGAGCTCTAAGTATAAGCGTCCGGGAATTACGCATTTCACTGCTTGAACGAAAGTAAATGGAAGTTTCATTGGTTTGCACTATTAATGCGCATGCAATTCCACTATAACCTATGGCCGTGTGGTCACTGTAGGCGCTTAATAAAAAAATGTACCGGTCAAGCAAAACAGTCTCCTTGTATTTTCTTCTATATACCTCATATAAGGCACGCGCTTTCTTTTAGCATGTTATGTACCAGACCATGGTCATAGCCTCACTCCGATGGGGGCACTTTTGTTGAAAGTGCGCATTTCTACGGCACAGCTCAACCTCCCAAAATAAACTACCAAAGCAGGGACACTGTAGCAGGGAAGTGCGCTTTGCCAACGCACCGAGAGAGGGCGCCACACGTTTCTTGCCGATGCTGAGGATGCACGAAAAAAAAAGAGAAGGAAAATTTTGTTCTTCATTCAAATGTAAAATACTTTACATTTCTTTAAAGGTACGACGTTACACTACATGAAGCTCCGAGAGCTTGTAGATATATTGTAAATTAGGGCCATGGTGAGCGATAAAGTGAAGTCAAATGGGGTATTTTTCAGGACCTCGCCATACGCTCTATGCTATCGTAGTTTATTGCGCATGGTAAACGCAGCATGCAAGCTACATTGATGAAACTCTACTTAACGAAAATTTAAGAAACATTCAACATCTTGGCGAGAGAGCTAATCTATAACTTTTATGCGCGACGATGTATTAAATTTTTTATTTCATCGCCGTTTAGTTACGCGTTATCGCGCCGCCGGCTGTTGCAAGATGGTGCGACCGTTTTTTTTTTTTGTTGAGGCGCATGGGCCAGAATCCTGGGGGTGTTCTAGTCTGTTTTCGGAGGTTTGAGGATTTTGTGCTTTGGCGTTTTTTAATGGGAGCTGCCTCTTGAGAGAGCATGCTCGCGTTCTGTCTAATCATCCTTCCGCCTACTTGTCTGGAGGACTCCGTAGGTGCAGTTATAAGATCGTTGTTAATTTCCTGATCATTATGCTTGTCGTCCTTGGTTAAACCAATACGAGATCTGCTCCTCTGCAAGATCCGGAATTTGAAGTCTTCCTCTGATATTGCGAATTCGTTGAAGGGGTTCCGCTTCATTAGCTTCTTTAATTGCCCTTAATTTCTAGGCTAATTCGAGATCTTGCCTCCATGCGGCCGCTACCTCGCACTTATTAGAGGACAAAGGAATGTCTGCTGAACTAGAAGTATAAATTTCGCTATATTCGCTATAACGCTCTGTTCTGCCCACTTTGATTCTTGTCGTATAAAATAGCGCAACAGCAGACAAGGACAAGAAAGAACACACACGAGCGCTCGTGTGTGTTCTTTAATGTCATTGTATATGTATTTTATATGTCATGCACTACCAACAAGCCCAAACAGCCACCGTATTGTTTCTTGTGTCATCGTCTTTTTGCGCTATAAATTCAAAACATATGCACCAACTAGCCGCAGGAATGGTTTCGCACGATATTCGAGGACATCCACGCACTACACAATGCCAATGTTAGGGCACATTCTCAAGTGTATGTTGTTTTGTAGCGATAGCTAGACTACGCCAGCCACTTCGCGGGGTCAGCGTGGCTGCGCGCTGACCCGGGGCACCAACGCACCGCCAGCTGTGCGCATGCGCGGAGTGACGTCAAAGACCGCAGATGGTGTGCGCGCCTCGCGCCTCGCCGCTGAGCCGACGGCAGAGCAGACGCTGCCCGCCTCGTCAGCTGTGCGCATGCGCGGAGTCACGTCAGAGCAAGCAGCTGTTGTGCGCGCCGCACACCTACATTACGCTAGCATTTCGAGCCTTCAGAGTGTGGCGCCCTAGTCGCCATGGTAGCTGCCATCGGCGCGGCATGCTGCCGTAACCGAGTGGGGGAGGAGTGGATAGGAGGAGAGGGGGTAGAGAGTGAATCCACGTCCGGCGTCGAAGATGAAGAAGGAACGACCAGGGAAACGCAGCGGCGAATGACTGACTGCAATTCGACTGAGCGAGTTCCACTCGGCCAGCTGTTGCTATTGCGTCACTCCTGGTTTAACCAGAGCTAAAACCACAGAGATTTTTTTTTAAACTCACCATTGGGACTCTTTCATGTCCAATTCTTCTTTTGTCCTTTGTGGAAGAAGGAATTCGTGACCTGCAAAACGCACCCAACTATATCTGCAGCCTGTGCTATGTTCGCCATTACCCTTATTTCATGCCCAATTTCATTGTAAACGTCATACCTTTGCGCAATTGCCGTTTCGCATTTTTTTCTTAACATGATGACGATAGGAATGTTCTCTTTAATTCTAGATTGCCATATTTCAACTCACTCTATGAGCTGCTGCCATGATCACAGGTGAGATTAATTTGTGTATGAACCAATAATTTGCGATGAATAGAGCAGGAAAAATTCATTCCTTCTACTATTTTCTTACTGTCGTTTTGCTTCCCTGCGGCCAGTATAAGTTGTACGCAACAACACTGAGCTCATTATTGTCCTCAATACTTTGGCTACGTTAAAGCACAGAGAAGAATTCCGTCACTACTTTTCTTATCTATAATGGTATTGTCAAAGCATTCCTTCTCTTTGGGTGCACAGGTGACAATTTATACCTTTCTTAACCTGGCCATGACCACTTTCAGGTTACTTCGTTTCCTTCAATCGGCATCTAGTCTCTCGATATTCTTCTGGTTAATCTAATCAAGCTACGCTTCTTGATTACCTTTATAATTCTACAAGGCGGATATTATTTATGGTGTTATAGGCAGTCAAGATTTGTTCTTGGCAATAGGATCTTTATCCTAGTGCCATAGCTTCACAGTTTGCGTGCTGGTAGGGCAGTGTTTTTTAAATTTTTCTATTTCCCTATCTGGCCAGTGTCTACCTACCCTACTCTGTACATATCTTGTGTAATTTTGATGGTTTTTCGTTAATACCAAATGTCATAAACCTCTGAGTAATGAGGATTATTTGATCTGGAGTGATGCGCTGAATTTTTCTATTCCTTACATTACCGCTAACCGTCATATAGTCTTTTTCCTTGAAAGGTTGCTGCATTCCTTCTTCAAATGTAGGAAATTTCAAAACTTCGCCAATCTATATTTACTGCACCTCCACAATGTGCACAATGTGAGTATGCGCGAATATTAGGTGTTTTCATCACTACCATCATTAGGGCTCCTCGAAGTGCTATTCCCGGTGTCCTATTTCGTGTAGATGGCACTTTAGAGTTCCAATGGTGTTTTGTTTCTGCCAGTGTACCGAACAGTATGCATATTTGTGACCTTATCTCTGAAGACATGTTTTGAGTGATGAGCTTTGAAAGCACATATGCATTGTCGAGTGTGAATTTCATTTACAAAGCAATGCTTTTACAAACTACAGTAATTTCTAGACGCTGCTTTCGCGGCGCAAAATATATTTCAGTTTTACAGCACTACAATGCAGGCGTCCCCGCTGCTACGGTGTCTGCTCCTGTGTTGCTTAGAGGCTATTCACATAAATCAAGTTGCGAGCTTCAAGACATAGTTGGTATGTAGGTTCCTCGGCCAACTACGCCGGGTGTAGCATTGGAATCTGTTTGTATTATGATCAATAGATAAGCAAAGATATTCCGTTCATATAATTTTTTATCCAGCTAGCAAACAAATAGTGTGTGTCACAACATTCTCCTCAATGCTATTGCTTAATGTCAGGGAGCAACCGCTTGTTGGATGCGTTTTCTGAGTAAATGGCTTGAACTCTTTGTATGCGTAGTTTTACTGCTTCTTTGGACAAAAAAAAAAACGATTATTCGTTGCTCTCCGGCACTAAAGCGATGAACGTGCAGCTTAACGTCACTTTAAAATGGATCACCAGCCGATTTATGAGACCGTGCATATTTTTATACTCAAAAAACAGCAAATGGAATGCGGTTACAAACCGGCCTTCAGCTATGTCAACGCGTATACAATCAAGGTGCCTTGGGTCCGGAAACCCATGCATGCGAGGCGTCTTAAAAAAAAGCGTATAGGGGGTACTACCAAGTTTCTGTTTGGACAAGGAATTTTTGCTTTTTGAAAAGTATGGTTCTTCGTTTGGCGTTCACATTCGACAGCTCATCGGCAGAGAAACAATTCAGACAATACAAAGGACAGCACTCCAACTGAGGATGAATTTGGCATTTGGCGTCAGCGTATGGCATTATGCTAAAGGTCGACGCTAGCTCGTCCACTTTGTGGTGTTGCAGATTTTGCATTTGATTTCAACGCCGCTGCACGTATGCGTTTACAGCAATTGTATTTAGTGTATGGCGTGAGAACTGTGTTGCCTCGAACTTGAGTAGCTTTCAGTGAAGCGCGTTTGTGGCCAGCGTCTCTAGTGCATTCAGGCCATTTCAATCGCGTTTGAGGCTGGTAGCCGAATGTTTGTGGCTTTTACCTTCAGCCTACGTGGAGCGTCAGGGTGCGATGCAGCTTTCGTGTCTTTGCTGTAAAGCTGCACATCTCAACCTTTAAGCTTACCGCTTTATCATAAAAGCGGCATAAGCTGCTCCAGAAGTGGTTTTCTTGAACATCTCTTTTTGATTCGATTTCTTAGTTACCTCAACGCCACTTCGAATTAGAGAGAAGAGTGACTAAATGGGCAACGCATTGAACAAAAGCAAGAAACGCAAAAAAATAAAAATGCAGTTTGTTAGGCTCTTAATTATAAATTGTTCAGGTAGTTCGTTTTTATAAAGTTGTAGGTCTTCAACGGCAGCGACATTCCGGGAAGGTGGTTCTAATCATATGAAATGCGTGGAATAAATCTTAGGGGACAGAAACCAGTGCGACAAGAAATAATTCCAATTATGTCTTCATCGCGGGCAGAACAATAGGACGTTTTAGAGATTAGTGCATAGCGCTGGTTGGTGTTCTGGAAGTACATTTTGTTATGCATTGTTTCATGGTGGAAGCACTGGCACACCGATTATAGTTAAGAAGAATGAACCGAGTGGAATAGTTCTGAACAAGTTGGAGTGAGTTTTCCGAGCTCGGGATCAATACACAGGAGGCTTACTAAAGTTTGACGGGGTCTAGTGTTTTGTAACGAAGGAGTTTTAGTGATACGGGACTAGAAGAAAAATTATGTCGCAGATATCTGAGCAGTCGATTAGTTAGATATAATATGACTAATATAACGGGATGATGTTAAGTCTGACGTGATATTAAGGCCAAGGTATCGGTAAGATGTGTTGTTAAGATGGTAGAAAGCTGGACGTGGCTCATTATGATGTACGCGAAATCTTATATCTTTAGCTATTAAGTGACAAAAGCCAGTCACTGCACCAATCAATGATATTGTTAAGATAAGTTTATTACGTGTTAACGCCCGGTCACTAGTAATCACTAAGAGCGCAACGCAGTCACTGCCGAATATATAGAAGATACAAATAACGGACCGGGGTGAGTCGTTAATCTTTCTAAAAAGGATAAGAGGACCCAAAACAGAGCCTTTAGGCACTCCAGAGTTGATCACGCTACAAGTTGAAGAATCATTGTTACAAGATACATACAGAACCATGACAAAGAAAGCGTTCTATCCCCTTACTTATTTTGGTGCCAAGGTTAACATGCGCTAACGTCAAGTGTATTAGTTTGCGGAAAACGTTGCTCAATATCTTGGCAATATAAAATAAGATTCAATCGGCGAGCGAGTTCTGGTCAGGGATTATGTGCAACTTATGCGTACATGTAATTAGTTACCTTTCACAAGAGGTTTTCGGAAGCCGTGTTATGCGCGTGAGAAAAACGATTTTGAATCTAGAAAGTGGAATATTTCTGAAGAAATAATTTACTATATGACTTCATTTTCGAAGTAATTTGTGATTTATGAAGTCGAACTACCTTCCCAACTCTCCAGTGGTCAGGTCTTCACCTGTATCAATGGACTGCTGAAAAATTAATATCAGAGTGAAGACTAAAACTCTGTACACTTTAGAAACTTGATATTAATGAGTTCGAAACCTGAACTTGCAGACACCTTCAAAGACTGGAAGATTTTATCGATACTGCAACTATGAATAACAATTTCAGCCATAGAAAAGTTATTGTAGGAGGCCGGATTAGACAAATATTCTTTCAAAATACATAATTCAAAATAGATGGACATTCAGACTCAGTGTTAAATCTCTGTTAGAGTCGGTTAGTGTAACTGAGGTCCTTGACGAAGGGTTAACAACGAGCGAGAATATTAACGCCACAGCATTGAGGACCCCGTGTCGCAGAAAAGCCGGTGTGGTCGGCGTCGGCGGCGTTAGCCGTGAGTGAAAAATCGCAAAAGCATAAGACCTCTTTCTTCCTTTCTTTTTTCAGTCTTTCCTTTATCCCTTCCCTTACGGCGTGGTTGAGGTGTCCGCCGTTATATGATACAGATGCTGCGCCATTTCCTTTCCCTGAAAACCAATTTTAATAAATAAAACAGAGTATGAAATCGGTTGAGTTAGAAAATTGAACCAGGGCCTCCGGAGTGCAACACGAGCACGCTAACCACTCCACCATGCCAGCTTGATGGTTTGCAGTGAACATAGGGGCGTCTAGTGAATACAGTGCTGTCTTACAAGGGTGGTTTTGCTTCGCTTACGGCGCGGTTTGGGTGTCCACCGAGATATGTGAGACAGGCGTCTTTTACTTTCATTAAAACCAATTTTAATTTCATTTTCCTTGCCTTACGGCTCAGTTCTGGTGTCCACTAATATACGTTTCTTTTCCTTATATTGTCCGGGGAGGGCGTCGTGCCGCGCGGACGATGGCGTTCCGTGGATTCCTGGGCAACGCTGAAACACGCTGACGCGTCCTGCTCTTAAAGACGAAGCTTAAGCGCCCTTCATATATTTAGGGTAATCACAATGCACACGTGACAGAGTCGTCTGCATGAAGTATTTTTTCCTCGTTTCAGTACCAGACTATAAGTTTTGTTAACTTCTTTATATGACGCCCAACGGTTATCTGAAGGAGATTGTCTTAGCGCGGTAAAGTCGTTTCATGCAGTTAGATAAACCGCGCAAGTATGCGACATAACAAACTATGTTATCATGCGACGTGATTAAACTTTTCGTTAGAAAGTTGCACATCATTCGTAGACACACGGTTTACAAATATTCAATTTACTATTCTCACTTCAGGCTGAAAAGTGGGTCTTGAATAAGCGAGTGGATGTGGCTTTGTCCTGGCTAATTTCTCCAATTCTAGCTCTGCTGTAATCGCGAATGGCTTTTGCAGCTTTTGTATTAACGTAGTCGAAACTTAATTCAAATGATTACACTAGTTAGCATCCGCTAGTGGCATTTTTTGAAGGATATATCCTTCCCTCGTATCATTGCTTTCTCATTGGATTCTTTCTTGTTCTCTTCCTCCTTTTCTTCATATTGCCTTTCTGTTCTCTCTGTATTGTCATCTTATCTTTTCCTTCCTTTAGGTAGCCCACTTTTTTATTGTCCCTTGCCTGGTTGATGCATCATTCTGTAAGCAAGTAAACAAACAGGTATATTTTATCTATATATTTTGTTTTCATGTTTTCTTTATAATTTTTCAATGTTAATTGCTTTATCAACGTTCATGTCTCGTTTCGTTTTGTTCTCGGCATCGCTTTCCTTTTCCTGCTTTTATTTCACACATAAGCTGTTCTTCTTCCTACTATTCTTCCTCTTTTGATCTTAACTTTATAGGCGATCTCATCACTTCTTTCTTCTTATCAAAGCCCAAATTTCTCAAGAAAGAGTCTCGAAAATCGGAAACTTGCATGACTCACTTGTGGGAATTTTGAAGGTAACGGCCCAATCTTCCTATAGGTAGCAAAATATTCTCTTAAAGTGTTTCCATCGATCGAATCGAACAACTTAGACTCCCATTGCTAACCAATGGGAAAAGCTTTTGACTATAGCAAAACCGTTAGTAGAAAAACATTTTGTAACTTCCATCGAGCTGTTTGCTGTTTTATATTTGTTGTTGCAGTTAAATCTCACATTTTGTTAAATAATTGTGTTCATGATCGATTTCGCGCTCAAAAATGGTTTTGTCCGGAATTACTACGTATGTTTTTTTGTTTTACAAAGGAACTGTGGAAAGTTTTGCTTTGGACCTAAAGATGGTTTATTTTTAAATTCCCTTTATGGTTCTTACTTTTTGTAGCAGTTGGCAGAATTTATTTGTAATCCAATTTAAGACGGCATTCACTGCTAGAGCACCATTTTTTTCATTTGTATTTTTCCTTTCTGGGAGGGTTATTACTAGAGCTTTGTTCAATTATTATGACACCGTTTTCAACTGCTTTATCCGCCAGCGCAGAAAATGAAATACTAATGGCTCCCTTCCGTTTTGGAACTTTAAAAGTGATGATGATGATTATGGATTTTTATGGCGCAAGGGCAGCTATGGCCAAAGAGCGCCATGTCACAACGTATTTTTTCTTTTTCTGAAGGTGGGGTCAAAGACCCATTTCCCAAGCATTTCACCCTAAATAAGCCGAGCAACAGACCAGGGGAAAGCTTGTTCTTATTGTATCACCGGTGGGTGCCCGGCGGCGCTGGGGATCGAACCCCGCACCTCCCGCATACGAGGCGGATGCTCAACCACTTGGCCACCACTGCGGTTGGAACTTTAAAAGTGTTCACTGAAACACTCCGTTCTTTTCGTTAAAAATATACGGTGGCTGGTCTGCAGCTTTATCATTGATCTGTTCTCTTGGATATTCCTGGAAAATTTTCGTCATGAAACCCCACGTTGCCAAGGCATATTTGGTTTAAATGCCAATGTATCATAGGTACGCTTTATATCACTATAAAATGTAGAAAATGCATTAGTATTCTATTACCCAAAGTATCGATACAGGTTTACAGGGATAACGCCGTAACACCGCTCATATATAAGGAGTACATGTGCAATTTACCCATTAGGGTAGCAGAGTGGGAAGAATTTATATATAGAATATAAAATGACCTTCGATCTTATAAGTTTTTGAGATCGCTCGCGAAAGAGGACCAATAAAAAGAAGCTTGATTATCCAGTGAGCATACAGGAATTTCTGGAATGATGAGCAGTCTAGGCAGTATGAAAGGTTTGCTGTTGTTTGAAGTGAAGGGAAGTGGGTTGGTTACTCACCTTATTAGGGTCATTAATTGTGCAGACCACTGTGCAATAGTCATGACCGGACGACCACCAAACACGACTCTCCTGTAACCAGCTCTTTGTGACGAAATAAATGTTTTCCGAAGACTCACTGGGTAGGAAAAATCTGTGCTTCCAAACTGATTCGAATGTAGTAAACATTCTCTGCTGCTTTTCAAGTTTACGGTTGAAGGGGGGTCAACGCGCCAAAGCGAATCTGGCTTTGAGAGACGCCGTAGTGGAGGGCTCCGGAAATTTCGACCAAATGGGGTTCTTTAATGTGCACTGACGTCGCACCCTACAGGGGCCACTAGAATTTTGCCTCCATCGAAATTCAACCACCGCGGCCGGGATTGAACTCGCGTCTTTCTCGTCAGCAGCCGGGCGCCATAACCACTCAGCCATTGTGGAGGCGCCGTGTTTTTCAATTTATTTCACTTCAGTGATCCGCAGCAGCGGTCACTACATGCCTTAAATACAAGCATTCTCCTAACACTTCCATCCACTTGCTACCAATTCTAAACTTTGGTTTCCTTATGAAACTGTTTAACATTACTTTGGTTTGGTTTTTCCCACATTATCTAGAGCTGCCTTTCATCTCCTCCTATGTCAACGATCAAGCTTTGCAATACCTCCCCTCCGTTGCTTATGAAAGCAATGTGAGAAATAAATCCCAGGTTACTAAGGTAATGTTAAACTAAGATTACTTAGGTAACCACTGGCGAGATCATGTCTCCCTGCCTGACACCCTTTCTTATTGGAATTGATTTCCTGAATATGTGGAGAAGCGTGGTGGTTGTGCAGCCGTTAAAGATATCTTCAATTATTTTTCTCTAAGGTTAATCTATACCGTGATTCCGTAACTGGGGAAGACTGCATAGGTTTCGACTTTATCATACGTCTTCTCAGGAACTATTAAGGCTGAATATAGGGTAGATGCTTGGGCTTGTTTACGATTCCGGAAAAAAAAACCTAGCGCAAAAAAGACAAGACTTAAAAAGACGGACACATATTACGGTGTCCGTCCGCCTTTCTCAGTACTTCTCTTTTCTTGCGCTTCGTTTTTCCTTTATAGAAGTTTGCGTGGTTACGACCTCCGCGTTTGAATATAGTCTAATTCACAGTGCGCTAATGGCCTGTGGTCAAGTAGATTTTACGAAAGCCTGCATGGTCGTTTGGTTGAATGAAGTTACCTTGACACTTTTAATGATTACTTTAGTATATAGCTTGTCGGCAGCAAAAATTAAGTTGATTGGTTTGTAATCATTCAAACCCCTGACATATCCTTATTTATACGCCCTAATATATGTTATTTATTTATATTATTACTAGTACCTGAAAGGCTCACTAGGGCCATTACATGAAGGGTGGGCTAACATATCATTTAATTCGGTGAATGATGAATGATTTGAAGGTTTCTAGGCCAGGACGTATAAAAACTTCAGCGGGCAGGTTGTTCCAGTCTCTAGTTGTCTGGGCGAAAAATGATTTCAGATGCACACAAGTTGATGCGCGAGGCGTATGAACAGCTTTCGGATGACTGATACCAATTGATAGGTGGTGTGCAAGGGTGATAACGGAATGACTCAAAGCGGAATGATAAATCCTGAGGATAAGGCAGAGTCTGGTTATTTTCTGACGGGAATCAAAGCAACGCAGGTTTTCTTCTCTTTTCAATGCTGTTACGCTTGTGTGATATGAATAATCAAAATATTCGGAACTTATCGCGCGGCTCTGGACGGACTGAAGGGTTTGGCTATGTTAATATGTTGGGGGTCCCAGATTGATCGTTATTATTCAAGTTTAGGACGGACAAGAGTTAAATAGGCGGACCGTTTTACGAAAGCAAGTGCTGAACGTAAGTTGCGATCAGATAACCAAGAACACGGTCAGCTTCGTTGGTGGTGTTCATATTTTGGGGGTGCAAGACAAATCCTCTGTTAAGCTGATTCCTAAATATTTATATGAAGATGCGTGTGTTATCGCAGAACCGAGAAGGGTCTAGTTAGGAGCAGGTTACGAATGACGACGAAGAAATGATAGTAGAGTTGTTTTATTAACGGTTAAGGACACTAGTCAGCTTGCACACCACTCTTGCACAAGTTTCATGTCGCTTTGCAGATGGTGTCTCTGTTATTAGTGATGCTCCGGTAATTGACGCACTCGTGAACGAGCAAACGAATGCTGGAAGACTGAATACTTGTAAGGTCGTTAAGGCAAATTAAGAATAATAGAGGCCGAAAACCGTGCCTTGTGGCATGCCTGAGGTAACAGGGGAGATGGAAGATGCATGATTGTTAGCCCTTACGAACTGTTGGCAATTAGTCAAAAAATTTCTAAATAATAGTGGGTTCAGGTTTAGGCGTTAAAGTTAAAATAAGACGCGTTGATGTGAAACTGTTGAAAGCTGTTTCAGAATGTAAGAAAAAAGCTTCCACGGGTGTGGCAGTGTCCGTACTGGAACTGATGTCTTGAGTAAAGACAGCCAGTTGGGTAGAGCAGGATAAGTTTTTCAGGAATCCGTCCTGTGAATGGTTAAAGACTTAACAGCCTGCAAGAAGGTCATGATGTGTGAGTAAATTACGTGCTTGTATAATTTAGAGGGAGCGCTAGTTAACAGCCTGCAAGAAGGCCATTATGTGTGAGTAAAGTACGTGCTTCAATAATTTAGAGAGAGCGCTAGTGAGAGAGATGGGATGGTAGTTCTTACTAGGCGATGGAGGGCCTTTCTTGTGCACTGGGATAATTTTTCCCACTTTCCAGTCGTGAGGTACAATACTGCACTCGAGTGATTGCTGGAAGATATGACAAACAACAACAACTACAAGGTTTTTAGTATTCTTGGAAAATTTGCATTGGTTTCATTCACACCAGCAGATGAAGTTAGTTTCGTGGCATCGATTAACGCGATTATTCCGTTGGGGTCAAAACGTATATCCGGTATAGGAGGACAATAAAAATAAGGATAGTCAGGTATGTGGCCTACAGGTTCGTAGGTGAAATTAGAGGAAATTGTATATTTTAATGCTTCAGCCGCGACAATGTCCAGAATAGGTGAAGCGCGGTCGTCGCACGGTGATATTGGCGGGTTTGCTTTTGGGTTTATTGTCTTCAAAAATAATCTGGGGTTGATGTGAAGCATTACAGGTAACGTGGATGACAAGAAGTCTTTTTTCGCTTGTGTACCGTGAAGAAGGAAGTTCTTTTCGGCAGCTTCATACTTTTCCCATGAGGGATCGACATTAGAATTCTTTGCAGATCGGATCTGATAGGTGCCGTAGATTACAGAGGGTTTACTCAAGCCTGATGGGTGCGTAAGTGGTGAAATGCTGTCAAGGTGAGTAGCGAGCATGAGATCGAGAACACTAGAATAATGGTTATCTTGCCTTGTCGAGTTGCTGACGAACTGAGACAGACCAAATGGGAGGCACGAGTTCAAAATATCGCAGAAGGGTTGAAATGCCGGCCAGTTGGTTCATAGTAACTTGAAAAAAATCAGTCACAAAAGACAAGGGACAAGAGAAGGAGTGTACACGCCACAACGACTGGACTGTCAACTGAGATTTATTAGACAAAAACATAGTCCCAGCAAGGCCAGCAGAGCATGCGCAACAGCCGTATCACAACTCACAGCGCATAGGGCACGCAAGATACACCTCTACCGTGACCGGCCTAAAAAACCAAATTCCTTTTCGAGTAAGCGCACCGAAGTTGTGCTAATGCAATCTTGGCCTCACAAACTGATATGGTAAGCCTCCAAGATTTCTCGCTCTTGCTTACCCCTGCCTCTACCAAGAATCATTACGTTGCTGAACAGTGGATAACACCCACATTCATTGCAATGGCGAGGCAAGTTGGCACCGTCATCGGACCCCAGGGAGGAGTGGTGCTCACGCAGCCGGTCATTAATACATCGACCTGTTTGGCCTATCTATACTCTTTCGCATGTGAGGGGGAACTTGTACACGACCTGAGCAACACACGCCGTGAAGCGGTTCTCGTGCTGCGTTGTACAAACGTAGTTCCTTTCCCTGCCTCGAGAAATGCGCGAGCACAGACCCGAAAGCTTGCAAGGGGCAGAAAACACCACACTCACTCCCTGCCTGGCCGCCACTTTTTTGATGCCGTGGCTCACTTTATGCACGTACGGCATGACCTCGAACTTTTGGCGTTCAGTTGCTCCACCATCAGCCGGCTTCGTCCGTTCTTTCTTGAGCTTCTGAAGCAGCGATTCAGCCACTGCTTTCAAAATATTTTTAGGGAACCCTGTGGCTTCCAAACGTTGGAACTGATTATCAAGGCTCTTTTTGATAGCGTGGTGACAGCTCTTTTCTAGTGCATTGCGAAAACAATTCTTCGCAATGCCTCTCTTTACAATCTTTGAGTGCGCAGAACCAAACGGTAACAGAGCGTTCTTGCTTCTAGGTAAAAACATCCAGCATAAATGGCCATCATCAAAGAAGGTTATTTGCAGTTCTAGGAACCTGATGGACTTATTGTTAGGGAGTTCATGGGTGCAATTGAAAGCGCGTGAAGAAGCTTTAAAAGCACTCAAAACATCGTCTACTGCTGCAGGCAGAGTGTCATTAGGTAAAAGCTCCAAGAGTACTAAAAAATCGTCCACGTACCGAAAAACTTTGCACACACGCTTGTCCTGAAGATGTTCCTGAAGTGTTCTGTCAAATTTTGATAAAAATATCTGAGAAAGCCCTGGAGCGACGCTAGAGCCAATACATATTCCACTTTTCTGAACGAACAAGGAGCCTTTGAATTCAACAACGGTTGATGACAGGTAAAAGGATAACAACTCCATAAAGTTCCCCCTCACATGCGAAAGAGTATACATAGGCCAAACAGGTCGATGTATTAATGACCAGCTGCGTGAGCACCACTCCTCCCTGGGGTCCGATGACGGTGCCAACTTGCCTCACCATTGCAATGAATGTGGATGTTATCCACTGTTCAGCAACGTAATGATTCTTGGTAGAGGCAAGGGTAAGCAAGAGCGAGAAATCTTGGAGGCATACCATATCAGTTTGCCAGGCCAAGATTGCATTAGCGCAACTTCGGTGCGCTTACTCGAGAAGGAATTTGCTTTTTTAGGCCGGTCACGGTAGAGGAGTATCTTGCGGGCCCTATGCGCTGTGAGTTGTGATACGGCTGTTGCGCATGCTCTGCTGGCCTTGCTGGGACTATGTTTTTGTCTAATAAATCTCAGTTGACAGTCCAGTCGTTGTGGCGTGTACACTCCTCCTCTTTCCCTTGACTTTTGTGACTGGTTTTTTTCAAGTCAAAATATCGCTCTCGATAGTTTGCTTGTTTAATGTTGTTGCAAGGTCATTCCACGATATGATAGGGGAAATTAATGTTGCCAAATATGAGCAAAGGTGAGCGCGGATATGAGGTGGTTATCGCCAGGAGCGCTTCGTGAAAGTGCATGACAAACGAGGCGTCATCGTCACGAGGCCTGTAACAGGAGCAGATAATAACGGGTGGGTTAAATGCTTTGGAGCCAATGAACGTGATTTGCAAACATGAGGTGCCGTTTATGGGGTGGCAAAGCAAGCCTTGATGGACGGCAGTTAGGACGGCACCCCCCCCAATGTTCTTGCGATCGCGGGGGAAGATGTCATAATTAGGGAAAGCGGCAGAAAATCCAGAGTTAGTAACGAAAGTATACATCCAGGTTTAGGTTGGTACCACTATATTACTTTCGGTGGTGTCGATTAGGCTGCGCAATGAATCTGATTTTGGTAAAACGCTTGTGATGTTTGTGTAAATGAAAGGTACATGCTTAGCATGGGATTCGGAGCGCGATGCTGCCTCTAGCTACGGCTGATGTGGAGCAACAGTCTGACAGGGAGCGATGGTCTGGGAAGAGTGGTCAGAAACATATGTGGTATTATCTGGAATAAGTGTGTTAGATTTTAATTTGTAAGTTTTCGTTGCGGATTTGGCAAATACAAGCAGACGTTTGGGGACTAGTCTAGCTCTTGATGAGTAATCTTCAGATGTTGCATATGAAGAGCCTTTAAGGTTCTTGGCACGCGACATGAAGATATTCCTTAGTTTTGAAGTGAGCGAACGCTACGATTACGTGCCGATTTTTGTTACTTTGGTAGCATCCAGGCCCTGCGCACGTTTGATGTCGGTCGGTTTGATGGTGATATCAATGTTTTCTTTCCAGACTTCCATTAAATGTTTTTGAGGCTCGTCCCATGTTTCTAGTGCGGTATCTTTAAGGCTTCTTAAAAGCGAGAGGGCAAATTGCATTGCTTATACAGGATGGATGGTTTCTTTAGCGCAATTCTCTCACCATCCTTGAACAGGTCTGCTGTTACTTTATCCTCACAAACCACTAATTCTTTTTTCATTGGTCTTAAGGCTTCCTTTACTTCGTTACTTTTGGGGTTCCTCATTTATGTACACAACTGCCTTTCAAATTAACGTTCTGATTACTTCGGCTTCTCTGCAGCTCTGTGCAGAACTCGGCGGCTACATTAACTATGTTATCGATATTGCTGATGGCCATAACCTCTTTGTCTATCAATGCACACGTCAGCGTTTTGCCTGCTTTTTTCCTTTTCACCACTTTTAGAGAATGCCTAATATAGCGATTTTATATTAAAGTTCATTATGTTTCTATCAAGAGAAAAGTGTACAACAGCTTTATCTTACCGGTACTTACCTGCCGGGCAGAAACGTGGAGGATAACGATAAGAGTTCAGCTTAAGCTAAGGACAATGCAGTGAGCCATGGAAGGAAAAATTATAGGTGTAACGTCAAGAGACCAGAAGCGGGCAGAGTGGGTGAGGGAACAAACACGGGTTAATGACATCCTAGTCGAAAGCAAGAGAAAGAAATCGGCTTGGGCAGGGCATGTAATGCGAAGGCAAGATAGCCGCTGGTCCTTAAGGGTAACGGAGTGGATTCCAAGAGAAAGTAAGCGTAGCAGGGGGCGGCAGAAGGTTAGGTGGGCGGATGAGATTAAGAAGTTTGCAGGCAAAGGATGGATGCAGCTGGCAAAAGACAGGGTTAATTGGAGAGACATGGGAGAGGCCTTTGCCCTGCAGTGGGTGTAGTAAGGCTGATGATGATGATGATGGTGTTTCTTTTGCACTTATTGAATAGCTTTGATTTCTGTTTTAGTCTGCTTTCGGGTTTTTGAGGGTTTCATGCTTTGGCGTTTTTAATGGTAGCTGTCTCCTGAGAGAGCTTGCTGGGGTCCTCTGTAAGCATCCTGCCGCCTGCCTCTCTGGAGGACTCCGTAATGACAGTTATACGATCGTTTTCAATTTCCTTACCATTATGCTTCTCGACCTCGGTTAAACCAATACAAAATCTGCTCCACTGCGAAATCAGGAATTCGCCTTCTTCCTGCCATATTACTACTTCTTTTATGGGCTTCCGCTTCTTTAGCTTCTTTAGTGCCCCTTAATTTCCAGGCTAATTCGAGATCTTGCCACCTTGTGGTTTTTTAATCTAACCATTGGGCTCTTTCATGTCTACTCCCTACTTTGTCCTTTGAGGAAGAAGAAATTCGTGATGTGTAAAATTCCCCCCACTATATCTACAGCCTGTGCTATTTTCGCCAGCTGCCTTTTCTCTTTGCCTACCGTGGCATTGAAGGCACCGGTCAGTAGAGGGCACTATGTATTTACTTCGCCATTGCCAATTCCACGTCTTCACAGCAGCGTTTGAAGATGTATCCATCATGGCTGCATGTAGGCGCAAGCAACTGTACCAGTCTAGCATTGCACGTCTTACTAAGCTTCATTACGACAACTGCGATGCTCGCGTTAAAAAGAATGGATGTCCTGTACGTAGGCTGCTGTGCCCTGAGTGTTGAGAAATGGCAAACACAGTTCTCGCCTGTCAGCTACTCGATGATCGCACTGTACGTGCCAATCCTTCAGTACTGCAAAGGCTCATATCTTCTTCTAACTTCACTAAGCGCTCTGACATCTCATTTCACCAAAACTAGCTTTTCGAGAACCAGTGCTGTACCAGTCTCGCTGTAGAAGATTATAGTGTAAACGTTCCTAGGTTCTTTTTCGAAAGGTGATTTGTCCATAGACAGAGAATAACACACTACTCTGTATCAAAGCTGTGAGCACTGCTGTGTTCGTTTGTTCCGAAGCAAGTAAAATGTTTTATTTATATTCGAGGTAGTGGCCAAATGCCACACCAGGAAAGTCCAGTTCTGCTGGTGGAGTGCGTGGTAGTCTTGGTTCTGCGATATCAGGCCGCATACGATTACTCCTAATGCAGTACCACTAACACGCGGATTTTTTATCGGGAGGAGTACAGTGCGGTCCTCTCGCACGCTAGGTGGCTGCTCCGCCGCTGCGCCATCTCTGCACTCTCTGCACCTACGAAATTCTTTCATTCTATCTTCGTCTATTTCCTTGTTTCTTCCTCAGCTGTTAGGCCTCCGTCCTCTTACATTCCTTGTCGAAAGTGCTATTAACCACCCGTTTTCACACCTTTGATTTAGTTGGTTGGCTTCAAATAAAGATGGCACATACCCTCTACGGGGGAGTGGCCAAGACACAGGCGGCGAATTGCTGGAAGGAAGAGTATTTAGAGGGGGAAAGGAGTACAGACATGGTATAGGCGGATAGAGAGGACGAAGCAACGGCAGAGGTCATGTTTACTGAGAGATCGAAGACGGGACAATGCTTTATGTGCAAAATTCGAATATAACACATCCAATGTTTCAATTTCGCACTGACTGAGTGTAGGAAGGGATAAGAAAACTCAGAATGGCAGTCGCTTCGTCTCTTGAAAGAAATTTTGCACAGTAGACAGCGCACCCTGTTGCCTCGTCCAAGAAAAGAAGGGCCAAAAGAAAGAGCAACCGCAGTGGACAAAGGCAGACTCACCTTGAGAAACAGAATTTCTAATAGGCACCTCCGATTTATAACCCTTGCCCATGGTCGTTTCTCCTTTTTTGCGTAACTAAGAATATCATGAATACGGTTCTCTTCTCGGACACGTTCTTCTGTCTTGCTGTCTGTCCACGAACTGCCTATAATTTTCCTTTCCACAGCCGTTTCGGAGGTCGTAAACCTAATGTCAAGCCTTTTGGTTCGACTCAGTGCGTCTCTCATAGTCGAGTACTGGTAAGTTGCAACTAATGTACCCATTGGTTCGGAGCAATGGTATTTCTTTTTCTAAAATGAAAATGCTTCTAAAATGCAATAGATGCTTTTCTGATTCCCCTATTCATTTCACACACGCACTTATAGTCGGCCGATACTAATGCACTATTTGGATGTATTATTTGACAACTCGAAAAACATTGTTCTCTGTGAAACTCGATTTTTAAAGTGTGGAACATTGCTTGAAAATGGTTCATATTTGTTCTCGGAAGAATGATACTGCTCTAGCCGTCCTGCCGTTAGGACATACTTTCCGTTTGCCTAGGATTTACGTATCTTTACAATATCATCAATAAATTGAAGATTTCATGTCATTTTGCGCTGAATTTTCTTCCCAACTCATCTCAGTAATTTTTTGTCAATGCGTCCTGCAAATGCACGGTGATTATTACAAGAAAAGTAGAGCCTTTTTGCCCGACACACTTCCTGATTGACATTTTATCGCTGCTTTTAAGGAGGGCGGTGAGGCTCTGCCGCGGATATAGATAGTTTCCTGCTATCTTTTTATTGCCTTTCCTACGCCCCGATTCCGAAACACCTACATGACTGCCAAGATCGCATCTCCGCCCAATTATTTCTGTTATTATATGGAGATTATATAAGAGTCGGTTATATTCTTCCCATATCTGAGTTGATGTTGGGAACATACGTTATTTCTAGAAGCTTTTCTGAAGACAAGCCAGGTACGTTGGTTCTCAGAAATCTAAGGCATCTAAAATTTTATGGGCGTCTATATTAGTAAAGAAATTGTAGGAAATCGACAGTCAGCCGATCGGTCCTCAGTTTATTAATTCCTTCACATCCCCCTCATTGATAATAAACATACTGCTGGGTATCCAACATTCTTGTGGGTTTGATGTCATGAGATTGTTCGTGGACAAAGTGACCAAGTTTTTTCAGATGAACAGTAGAAGAGATCTGCATACTAGTCAGACTTGAAATCTCTAAAATATTTTTAACGGGCATCAAACAGGGCTCCTGAGTGTCCGAGAAAAACACTGTTCACTTGGATATAGAAAGTAACGTGGCGTCCCCATTAACGTGGCACTTCACAAGGTTTGAAATAAGTGTGCTGGCGTGGTGGCCATTTTTGTCAAGAAAAATACAATTCACTGTATTTCCGGATACCGAGGCGTAGAGGCCTTCTCCTAACTAGTATTTGGCTTCGATTCATACATGTTAGGCTGTGTCTACTGCGCTCTCTCATGTTATCATGATTGCATGTTTGCATTATATAGTTATCTACAACGTAATTTTTGGCAGTAGATCAATCACGCTTGGTGACTTTGACCTCCCGTATATTACATAGCCCACAATGCAATATAGATAAAACTTTTCAGCCTCTATTTTAGTATTTTTCCACAGTTTAATCTCGTATTGCAAATCAAACAACAAATGTACAAGGTTGTTCGAGTAACAAACTTAACCCTGAACTTTTGGAGCATCACTTTCCACTCTCAATAAATATAACTGAAATATTAGATTGAATCTCTGATCCCAAATTATTTTTATGCAGTGTCTCTGTAAGCCGCACAATTTATTCACCACAACAGCAAAGCCCGATCCTGTTTTCAATGAAGCTCGCGATAAGAGCATTCACCATTATTATATCTTCGAGTTCGTCACATTCAAACAAATTGCAAGCTTTGCTGCTTCTATCATTGAATGATTGTGAAGTTGCTTTAAAACCACTGTGTCAAACACCACCCACATGTTCGTCCTATGAAGAAGGATGAAATTAAAAATACATAGCTCGTGGACATCCCGCGCTGTCATACATGCTACACACATGCCATTGCCTAAAAGAAGCTCTCAACTTAAGCTCTCAATTTTAAAGCTTCAAAATCGCGATTTCTGTTTTAAAGCACTGGTATTTTATATGAAGTTCAAGCTTCTATCTTCCGTTGCTACATCATGCTGATTAATTTTATGGGATCGTTCACTTCAAATTTTAGATTTACCTAAATCCAAGAAGACAATGAAATAACGAAGCCTGAAAAGAACACACCACTGAGATGGCGGACTCATTGAATGAAAATTTGAATCAAGTTTTACTACAGCTAATGTTAAAAGACGTCACAAGCCCAGGCCCAAAGAAACAAATTGAATCACTCTCTCAAACTTAGAGAAGTATACTTAAGCTGGGAATAAATCTATTTTCAAAAAGGGCCACAATCGGCAAAAGTCCAGACATATTCTTCATACAAAGTACCACAAGTGGATGGCTACGTATTTCACGTAATTTTAATGAACATGTGCCAACAAGTGCCCTTCCGAAGAAATGAAAAATGTCCAAGAGATATCCCAATACATAGATCAGAAAAAAGGAGCAATATAGCTGAATAGAGACGCACCTGCAAAGCTATACAGCACGTAAAGTACTCGAGCTCATCTTCTAAAAAACACGAAAGTTTTCCGCAAAATTTAAAGTAATGCAGCCATTCAATATGGCTTCTGCTATGGCCTTGCGACAGCAACGCAATTACTAGAATTAGTCCGAAACACATCCCATAGCATAGACTGACAAAAATAAGCTACTTTAGTGGTAGTAAATTTTTCAGTCTTTTTATTTTGTTCTGTAAAATACACTAATTATTAAACTGCACCAGACGTCAGGTCATGGCATTATTTTTCATTTCATTAACAACTAGGTATCAGACAGAACACAGTTTGTGGAAATCTGCCACCATGCATTCCATATAAAATAATTTTTGTCTTGTGTACCACGGCGATGCGTCTTGGCTCCTGCTTTCTTCCTGATTGTTATAAATTGATCTAATGAATTATCTTCACTTTATTATGAGGCACTTCGGAAATAACTGGACAATTTATTAGAATTAAAAAAGATAATCATAAGGCCCTTGGCAATGCACTAGAAATTAAAACATAATGGTGAGCTGACTGGCAGATGACACTTGAAGCTACTAAATCATCAGTTATGAAAATTTCTGGAAAGAAGGATAAATACTATTTTGAGTACACTCTTAAATACACAGAGCTGACTGCAATCACTGAGCATAAGTATCTCTGACCTCAGGTGGAGTGCTCAAGTGAATGAAAACACTTGAACAGCTCTAGAAAGAATATTTTCTTTAGCTGCCTCAGAATATCCTCCTTTCAAGCTAAGGTATTCGCCTACAATGTTTTGATCGGATCTCTTCTCGAAGGTACTAATATCATTCGGTTTCTGTGTACCAACTACGACATATCCAAACTTGAAGCTGTTGAGAGCAATCCTATTTACAATTAACAAATAGAACCTGATTTGCTATTTAAATAGAGAGTAAAGAAGAAATCAAATCATCGCAGACACGTGCTTGCCTTGCGCAGCTGATACTCTGTTTTAACTAATTAATTGCCTGAACACTACGAGATAAGTTTCTCTTTTCCGAAGCAACACAAATGCGGCATAATCATTCACAGGCTTTTAGGGAGGACCATTTCCTTGCTTATCGCTTCAAAAACTACTTTTCCGGCTAGCAATTAGATTCTGAGAACTGCCCGTGTCCATCTATTACATATAGTTCACCACTGACAGCATTTAATAATGTATTTGAGAATATGCAACGTTGATATATAATAATTTCTCGAGTACTTCTGTTTCATTATTATTGCACACATGCCTTTGCAGTTTTTTACCTAAATTTTTATTCCAACTATTCAAAGTGACGAAAAATTAACTACCGATACTTGGTTCATGCCATACGTTCATAGTATTTCTTGTATACTCCCTGCCTGCATATTCTAATAAACAACATTGTTTTGTCTATCTTAATATTCTTTGAAAGTTGGTGCCGAAAGCCCTTATTTCATGCCCTCTTTTATTGTAAACGTCACACCTTTGTGCCATTAGAGTTTTAAAATTTTTTTTCTTAACATGATGACGATAGGAATGTTCTCATTAATTCTAGATTGCCATATTTTCATCCACTCTATGGGCTCCTGCAATGATCATAAATGAGATTAGTTTGTGTATGAATAAATAGATAGGGGTAAACAAAGCAGGACAAATTCATTCCTTCTACTATTTCTTTACTGTCTTTTTGCATACATGCGACCAGTATAAGTTGTACACAACAACGCTGAGCTCATTATTGTCCTCATTACTTCGGCCACGTTAAAGCACTGAGTTGAATTCCGTCGCTACTTCTCTCATCTACACTGGTATTGGAAAAACATTCTTTCTGTTTGGGTGCAGAGGTGAAAATTTTTACCATTCTTAGTCTGGCCATGTCACTCTCAGATTACTTCGCTTCCTTTAATCAGCCTCCCATCTCTCGATATTCTTCTGATTAATCCAATTAGGCTACAATTCTTGATTATCTTTAAAATTCTGCAAGGTGTATTTTATTTCTGGTGTTATAGGCTGTCATGCTTTGTTCTTGTCATTAGGATATTTATCCTAGTGTCATATCTTTACAGTTAGCGTGCTGGTAGGGCACTGCTGTTTTAAATTTTTCTCCTGCCCTATCTGGCCAATGTCTACCCATCCTACTCTGTACGTATCTTGTGTACTTTTGATGTTTTTTCCTTAAAAGCAAATGTCGTAAACCTCTGAGTAATGAGGATTATTTGATCTGGAGGGATGCGCTGAATTCTTCTATTCCCTACATTACACCTAACCGGTTGATGTTCTTTCTCTTTAAAAGGTTGCTCCATTCCTTTTCCAGACGTTAGAAATTTCAAGACTTCGCCAATCTATATTCACTGCAGCTCCACAATGTGAACACTGCGAGAATGCGTGCATATTACGGGTGTTCATGAGTGCCGCCAATAGGACTCATCCAAGTTCCATTCCCTACCTCCTATTTCGTATAGATGGTATTCGCGATTTCCAATGGTCCTTCTTTCTGCAAAGTGTGAAGACCAGTATGCATATTTGTGACCTGTCCTCAGAAAACATGATTTCAGTGATGAGCTTTGAAAGCACATATGCCTTGTCCAGTTTGAATTCCATTAATCAAGCAATGGTATTTCAAACTACAATGAATTCTAGATGCCGCCTTCGCGGCGCCAAAAATATTTTAGTTTTACAGCATTACTATGCAGGAGTCTTCGTTGCTAGGGTGTCTGCGCCTTTGTTTCTTAGAGGCTGCTCACATAAATTAAGTTGCAAGTTTCAACACATAGTTGGTATGTAAGTTCCTCTGTCATCTGAACAGGCTATAGTTTTTTAGTCTGTTTTTAATATGATCGATAGATCAGCAAAGATATTGCCTGGATATATTTTCTTTTATCCAGCGTACCGATATTGTGTCTCCCCTCTAGTCACAACATTCTCCACAATACTATGGCTCAATGTCGGGGAGCAACCGCTTGATGGATGCGTTTTATGAGTAGCAGGCCTGAACCGTTTGTATGCGTAGTTTTACTGCTTCCTTCTACAAAAACAAAACGAGAATTCATTTCTCTCCGGCACTAAAGCGTAGAACGTGCAGCTTAACGTCACTTTAAAATAGATCACCAGCCGACTTATGAGACCGTGCATAACGTTTATGCTCGAAAAAGAGCAAATGGAATGCGGTTGCAAACGAGCCTTCAGCTATGGCAACGCGTATCCAATCAAGGTGCCTTAGTTCGCAAACCGATGCATGCGAGGCGGCTTAAACCTCGCGCATCTGTGGAACTATCAAGTTTTTGTTTGTAAGAAGAATTTTTCTTTTGAAAAATATCATTCTACTTTTGGCGTTCACATTCCACAGCTTATCGGCAGAGAAACAATTCGAACAAAACAAAGCAGACCACTCCAAACGAGGATGAATTTGGCATTTGCCGTTACCGCACGGGATAATGCTAAAGGTCAACGCTAGCTCGTCCACAATGTGGTTTTGCAGATTTTGCATTTGCTTTCAATGCCGGTGCACGTATGACAAGACAGGAATTGTGTTTTGGTTCATGGTGCGAGAAATATTTTGCCACAAACTTGAGGGTAGCTGCCAGTGCAGCATGTTCGCGGCCAGCGTCTCTAGAGCATTCAGCCTATTTCAAGCGCGTCGATCGCTTGGCCTGTATTGCCAAACGTTTGTGGCTTTTAGCTACAGCCTACATGGCGCGTCAGGGTACGATGCAGCCTTCATGTCTATGCTGTAACTCTGCAGATTTTCAACATGTGGCTGCTTAATCATCAAAGAAGCGTCTGCTGCTGCACAAATAAATTTTTCATGAACGTCACTTTTTCATTTCATTTCATTTCTTAGTACCTGAAGGCTGTTTGGCATTAAAAAAGGAGAGTGACTAAATGAATAGCACATTAAACAAAAGCCAGAAACGAGCAGAATAAAAAATGCAAGTAGTTAGCCTCCTAATTGCACATTGTTAGTGTGTTTTAAATTAAAAGTTGTTGTTTTTCAATAGCAGCAATAAGTCCGGGAAGGTGCTTCCAATCCTATGACATTCGTGTAATAAAACTTTGGGAACAGGAATCAGTACAACAAGAGATAATTCCAACTGTGTAAGAGTGGTGAACATAGACAAAACAATAGCACGGATTAAAGATGAGTTCATCGAGCATGTGGGTGTTCTAGAAATACTTTTTTTTAATGCAGAGGCGAGAACTAGAGTGTCGAGGGGCAAGTGACGGTAGGCTTACAGTTTTTTCGTGGTAGAAGCCCTGGTCGTCCGATTGTAGGTATGATGAATAGAGTAGAGTTGCGCTGAACAAGTTCGAGTTTGCTTTCAGAGCTTGCGTCCAATACAGAGGAGGCATACTCTAGTTAAGTGGGAACTAATATTTTGTAAAGAAGCAATTTTAGTTACGGGGTCAGAGGAAAAATTATGTCGCAGATATCTGAGCTCTCGATTAGCTGGATATTTTATACCTAATATGAAGAGACCATGTCAGGTCTAACGTGATATGTACGGCAAGGTATCGGTAAGATGTTACTGACTCAAAGATAGTGTTACTAGCCGCCGTACTGGCTCAGTGGATATGATGCTCGACTGCTGACCCAAAAGACGCGGGTTCGATGGAGGCAAAACTCCAGAGGCCCGTGTACTGTGCGATATCAGTGCACATTACAGAATCCCAGGTGGTTGAAATTTCCGGAGCCCTTCACTACGTTGTTCGTCTTAGCCTGAGTTGCTTTGGAACGTTAAACCCAAAACCAAACCAAATGATAGTGTTACTAAGACGGTAGAAAGCTGAACATGACTGATTACAATGTACGCACGATCCTTTACATTTATTGGTACTGCCGCGAATCTTTTTAGTGTTTGTTTGTTCCTTCTTCAAAGCTGCCGCCACGCCGCTTTATGCCTTTGTGGTTTCAAGACCCAACCAGATTTATATCAATTGAACGCACCCAGACGTTGCCGATTCTACCTAGCTCCTGAATTTTCCAGTAACTTTGGAACCTTTATCTGAAAAGTTCGTTATCGGGTTTAATTTGAGCCCGCCTGAGAGAAGCGGACATGCTGTTCGAAAACCACCGAGCACGCTTGTTGATTTCACCGCCGCAGTGCCATTCAGTCCATTCTGGGCTCAGGTCAGCCCAATAGACATTGGACTTTTAAAAGAACTTTTGGCTGCCTTCCTCCCTGTTTTGACTCCCGTCACCACTACGTGGCATCTGGTGGAGGTGCTGGATGCCGTGGGCCTGCATTGCCACCGAAGATGGAGGGCGACGCTGCATCATCACCGCTCGTTCTGCAACAGCCACGTGATGCACCTGTGTTCAGTGGTCTAACCTATGAAGACGCCGAAGAATGGTTAGACGAGTTTGAGTGTTGGCCTATTGATTGTTTACTTCACCGGGAAATTAGAGAAATAAGCCCTAAAGAAGAAAGGCTTGTCCAGTGACGACTTTATTACCATTAAAAACTGGTGTTAAAAGTGTAAACTGTAATCGATAAGGCAAAAACAGTCTTCATGACAGTCACTACTATGATATGCACTGCTATTGATTATTGTTATAGATGGGATTTACGGAGCTAAATAAAGTTCACGCAGCCAAATATTAAGAAGTATTGATAGCTCATGACTAAATTCGCAGTACCCATGTTATTCAGGTTTCTTCAACTGTATAAAACACACTGTAGGTCTTGCGAAGAAAGCTAAAATTGGTCATAGAACCTTTTAACTTTACAGCTTATTTAACCTATGTTAAACACACATGTTAGTATTACAGCGTCATGTGGGATTCTTTCACGTCGATCTAATTCGTACCCGCGAAAGTGCAACGCAGAGTGAAAGGATTAATATTATCAAAATTTCACGCAAGGATTTGGTCACACAGATGCTCCACTCACTAGTCACCTACTTAAGGAGATCAGCGGAGAGACAGTAGCGCACAATAATGCGTCATGCCGCCAGTAATGAATGAAGAAGTAAAGTAAGCCTTAGGAGAAATGGAAAGGGGAAAGCAGCTGGTGAGTATAAGGCAACAGCAGATCTGTTGGAGGACAGATGGGAGATTGTGCTAGAAAAATAGCCACCCTGTGTACAGAATGAAGTATGACCTTGACCGTGGCAGAAGCTTGGAAGAACGCGAACATAATCTTAATTGATAAGATAGGAGACGCCAAGAACATGAAAAATAACAGACCGATCAGCTTACTGTCCCTTGCCTACAAGGTATTTACTAAGGTAACCGCTAACAGAGTCAGAGCAACCTTAATTTTATCAACCAAATGGTCAGGCAGGCTTTCGTGAAGGATATTCCACTATAGATCATAATCACATCATCAATCAACTGATAGAGAAATGCACAGAATATAAGCAATCCTGATGAATACGAGAAAGCGTTTGACTCAGGGCAAACCTCAGCAGTCATACATTGATTCCGGAATTAGGGTGTAGAAGAGCCTTCTTTCAAAATACTGGAAGACATATATAGCAACTGCACAGCTACTGTCGTTCTCTAGTAAGTCAGAAATAAAATCCTAATAAGGAAGGAAATCAGGCAAGCAGACACGATATCGCCAATGCTATTCACCGCCTGTTTACAGGAGGTAATCCGAGGGCTGAATTTTGAAAAACTGAGGATAAGAGTTAATGAAGAATACATAAATAATATGTGATTCGCTAATTGATGTGATTCGCTAATGTGATTCGCTGATCTCTTGCTGAGTCACTCAGAAGGTGAACTGCAAATCATGATCAATGAGTTAGATAGGTAGCGCAGAACGTATGGTCAAAAAATTGGCATGCAGAAAACCGAATTAATGTTCAACACTCTAGAAAGGCAACCGAAGTTCACAAATCGTAGGGTGCTGGATGTGATAAAGGAATACGTCTATTTAGTGCAGGTATTGACCGCTGATCTGGATAATGAGGAAAGTAACAAGAAGTATATGAATGGGGTGGACCACACATGGCAGGTCCGCTCAGTTCATGATTGGGAGTTTACCAATATCTCTTAAGAGAAAAGTGTAGAACAGCTGTATTCTACCCGAATTTGCCTACGGGGCAGAAATGTGAGGCCTAGTGAAAAGGGTTCAGCTTAATTTAAGGGCAACGCAGCGAGCCATCGAAAGAAAAATGAAAGGTGCAACGTTTAGAGACCGGAAGCGGGCAGAGTGGGTGAGAGAACAGACGTGTGTTAATGACATCCTAGTCGAAATCAAGGGGAAGAAATGGGCTTCGGCTGTGCATGGAATGCGAAGACAAGATAACTGCTGGTCCTTAAGGGTTACGGAGTGTATTCGGAGAGTAGGCATGCGTAGCAGGGAGCGGCAGAAGGTTAGGTGGGCGGATGAGTATAAGATCTTTACAGCTCTAAGGTAGGCACAGCTGGCAAAAGAGTGGATTGCCGGTAGTGGCATGAGAGAGGCCTTTGCCCTGCAGTGGGTGTATTTAGGCTGATGATGATGATGAATATAACATTAGATTTCCTTACTAGCTATTCTTGGAGAATCAGACAGGTTATTATCATTTGATAACAGAATTATTCGGAACCAGTTATATGCATTTTGTATGCATTGTAACTTTGTGTTAATGTTTTTATTCTTCTTGTACTGAAATCTTGTTATATTTTTGCAAAACCTTTGCCTTTTTTTAGTGAAAAAGTGTTTTGTGCCTTGTACAATCTAGCGGCCTTTACTGACCAGCAATAAAAGAAAAATAAGAAATAAAAAACTCAAAACAGTCCTAAAATCGGACTGTGAGCATGCTCCATCTTTTCGGGAGCATCACAAGGGCGCCAATTTACCTTTGACACAAAACAGCATTTTTCTCTAGCAATGTTTTAACGGGTAATATCTAGGTGTGTAGAACAAGGAAAAATGTCTTCGTACACGGCGAGAGGGGCATTTTATGCGCTCTCTTGAGTACTTCACATCCCGATAAGCCAAAATACACAAGCAGTAGGTGGGCGGAGGGAAGAACATTGAAATTAAATCCTTGTACAACTGTTTCCATACACTGAAAATAGGAACTCAGCGCAAAAACGAATAATTAGAAAACGACGGGCAAATACACCTCATACAGTTATTCCCACAAACTCGGACGAACAGAATTATTGCAAGACGCATTGACGTTCGGTGAAATATGAAGCTGATTGACTGGCAATATGCACGCACTATAGGGTGTGTACTGCCCGGAAAAGCAAGAGACCTGGAACTATCTGTCGAACATACAAGAGAAAGAACCAAGGCCGCCAGCGTTCATAGGCTGGAAAAGGATATCGCGCATAATTCATTCAAAAGACTAGTCACACACAGAAGTTGTGAAACTTTTGCGAAAGCGCGGGGTATAAAGTCTTCTGCAATGAATAATTTAGAGTACATAATAAGCACAGAACCTCGTGTGCTAAACTGTCGCTTTCTCGCGCTGGGTTTTTTGCACCGTCGTGTTGATAAACATCCATTAAAGCGGCGCGAGCAGATAAGCTTCACTAGCCACTGCATTAGAGTAGTACGCCATCGGCGCAGTCGAACACCTTCCTTGCATGCTTTAGCATTTACAGCACGTAAATACTCGGGAGTGCCCTCTGCAATTCTTGCCAAGAGGCTTTGACAAGTAGATTAGTCATGACTATCTAACACTATAGAGATAAAAAACGCAAGCGTTCAGAGGGTAATATGCGCTGCCAGAGTCGTGGGTGACGAAATTCTATGATATCTTGATATCTCATATTGCTGAGGCATTTAAAGCTTCTGCGTTGTCCTAACCTAATTGGGCAGTTTAATGTGCCGTTTCAGATCCAGGTACTGATATTCAGATACGAGAGTGTTGCAGGTTTAAAATGCATAAACAATTACTTCTATGGGTAGTCGGCGATGGTAGAAAATTAACATACGGCGACGGTAAAAAAATAAATAAGTTATTAAACAATACCATGAAAAAATGTATACATAAAATATAATTAACGAATTCTGGTTATACCAAACAATATGCTTGTTTCTGCTTGCATTAGTGAGAGCTGCATGGACTACGCGAAATAGTGGAGTTGATAATGTTTAATACGTAATATAAGATGCATAATATTGATTTTTAATGTGTAGATATGGGACTAACCTCAATACCGTGCTTACAAAGTATCTGATCAGATTTTCCGAACATGTTAATATAAAATATAACTACTTGCATGCAGTTCGAACTTGAAATTCGTCCCCCTTGCTCTGTACACGCAAAATATCCAGTAATGGTAATTGAAGGACATGTGGTCTGTATTATGCAATAATGTTATATTGGTTAAAAATATAACACGCTTAACTGTTTTATATAGAATTATGAGGTAGGCACGATCTTTCATAGAAATTTTATTAAGAATGAGAGTTGGTGGTTTTTTCTTCACGGAGACTGAAATGCTGATTTAGAAAAACCAGCCGGTGAAGAAGTAAAAATTTTGTCTGACGGTAGAAAAAAGGATAGATAAACATTGAGGAGAAATACCCAGCCTCTGGTTCTTTCTTCCTGTCACAAAATTGGTATAAAACTGAGCTTGTTGAACACATAAGGTTTTGAATAATTTTCGCCATTTATTTTTCGTCATATTCTCTGAGCCAGAAATCTTTTTTCGCTGGTTTCAAGTGATCTTATGATGTAATTAAAAAATATTCTTGACCCATAAAAATATTTGTGCTCATACGGGAATCCAAATTTGAGGTTTTTTGTTATGGCTGAAGCCACGTTTTCTAATTTGTGTGATCCACAATTTTTTTGAAAGATCGCTCTTTCGTTTCGTAAAACAATGTTCCACGCAATTTTTTCGACAGATTTGTAGGCTATATATAAAAAAAATGGCTGTGGTTTAGCTCTTGATAAACCTCTATTGATGCGGTAGCTACAGCTCGCCGAGTGGAACTCCATCAGTCGAATTGCAAATTTAGTCTTTCGCCGCTCCGTTTAGCTGGGCGTTCCTTCTTCATCTTCGTCCCTGGACGTGGATTCATTCTCCCCCCCCCCCCCCCCTCGTTCGGTTTCGCCGGCACGCCGCGCCGCCGGCAGCTGTTGCGCAAAACGTGACCAACCGCGACGCCAACCACATGACCAGCCATGGCGCCGTTACGGCGGCCATGGTGTGGCCATGCTGAAGGCTCGAAATGCTAGCCTAAAGTAGTTATCGCTACAAAATTTACTTGAAGACAGCACATTTTCATGAGCCCTCAATTACCGTCCTTATATCTGAACGTACCCCCCATCCATCCATCAATCATTGCATCTATCCTCCCTCCCACCCACCTGCCCCCCCGCTCGTGCGCGCGTACACACACACACACACACACACACACACACACACACACACACACACACACACACACACACACACACACACACACACACACACACACACACACACGCACGCACGCACACACGCACACAAACACACACACACACACACACGCACGCACGCACGCACACACGCACACACACACACACACACACACACACACACACACACACACACACACACACACACACACACACACACACACACACAGACACACACACACACACACACACACACACACACACGCACACACACACACACACGCACACACACACGCGCGCGCGCGCACACACACACACAACGTATACATAAATATTAAGACTAAAAAATGTAAAAGAAATATTTAATTCGAGGTGGTATCAACACGCAACTAAAAATAACCCCACGCGCCTAGAATTTCTGATTTTATTCAGAGCAGTAGAAAGGAGCGTTTTATGCAGATGAGAAGTTTGACGCCAAATTCCTAAATGTTCTGTAACCATTACCTCCCTGAAAACTGCCCTGTTTTAAATGAAAACGTTTTGAAGAACGTTTCAGATTTCATTGCTACTTAATTCCAACAGCGAAAAAACTTTTTGCACTTCTTTGCACATAATAACTGAAAAGAACGTCAAAATACGATAGAAGTTTATTTTGTTCTACGGTGATCAAAACTAGCTGCTTTGCTAAATTGCACAATCTACGTTTCCTACCTTTAGTGGTGCATGATTTTTGTCCAACAAAACTACAGAATTGCTTGGAAAGGTTTATTTCTTTTCGTCGAAATATTTTCTCATGATATGAAAAGTTATTTGAGGAAAAATCAAAAGGAACTCCTTTTCCCGTCTTTATTTGATCACACCTTAAAACACGGTCGCATGCACATATATCTGATGTAGTAGTGCAAGCTACAAGCCAGTCTTTCCTTTATTTTACATGTTTTCAGCCCTGCTGAAACCGTTTCTCTTGAATAATGCATTATCTGTTATTATGCAGCGTCGAATGCTAAGATAGGCTACCAGTTAGAACGACGTGTTTCTCCTCACACCTTTTCAAGAAGCGACACATTAGGAGCCTATTATAATTTTAATATGTCCAGCTCTCTACTGTGCGATACAAAATGGTGGGTGACAACCACCGGCCTTTAGGCACGCATTAAAAGTATAATACTGATCGTTTGTTAGTTTTATTTTTATGTTTTTCACCCTCTATAAGGCTAATCATCTGGCATGTCAACACATTGAATGCACTATAGTGATGCATTGAAACTGTGGGTGGATGACGAAGTAGGTCTGATGCATTTATTAAAAGACGTCAAACAAATTTGTAATTCTTAAAAGTTTGAAATAAAAATACAATGAAAAAAAACAAATTTTCTAGCTGAGAAATGCTGTCAAGACCGCATAAAAACCCCAACGAAGCTAAAGGATGAGGCAGGAGAGCCTACCAATTAAGTCGCACCGTTCGAATCACTTATCTAATCTTTGAGATGAAGGTGGTTTTGATCTGTCTGCTCGTACTGGGCGTTCTCTGCGTCGTGTCTGAGTAAGTGTAGCGCAGTTCTGTGTTTTTATGAAAAACCCTGTATTTCCTCTTTAATATAAATTCAGAAAGCAGAATGTAGGAGCTAATATATCTAGACGGAGAAGGATCACTATGTAGCAAGTAAACATTTTCGAGCATATGGCAATCAATGTGATAAAACTGCAACAAGTTCTCAATAATGTTCGGTTTGTGTGGTTCACTGTGAGAAATTTCTCGCCATACTCGATTATATGCTCCAGATATCGCGAAGAATGGTAAAAGGTCCATACATAAAGAACTCATGTTAAATTTTCAGAAACTCACGCTGGTTTGAAACCTTACAAATTTCAACGTTTCTTCCATCCAATACAAATACATTTCCTTGAAACATTTTTAAGCATAGTCTGTATAGAATTACATTGATGTCCGGTTTCGGCTCTAAACTGACTTTAGGAAAATACCTATTGATATTAACCACATTTATGCCATTATTCAAAACCTAATTTAAATATGCAAAGTTCAGCAAGCTCTTGTGGATAGCTTTTCCAAATACGAGAAGCACTTGATTTTTCCAAATTCTGTCTTCCTGCTGGCAGTGTAAAAGCATGTGAAAAATGTGTTCGCATTAGTTCAGAAATTATCTGCATATCTTATACGCCGTTCAAAGTCTTCAGAATAACAGCATCATAAAATACCCATCCCAAAGTGGGTCAAGAATAAAAGTCGGTATTTATTGAGAACTTGCTTGAAATATGTAGTGTAACGCTAATATTAAGGGTCACAAAATGAGAAACCAAACTTCTCTAAGCCGAGAAACTGACCGTACTCAAATTACAAGATTTTGTATAGTGAGCCACTCAGAACCACCTTTGGGCCCACACAATTTATGATGAAGGTTGGGTTAAGAAAATAGCGCTGGAGAAACCAGGAAAAATTTGACTGAAAATTACGTGAAATCACGGAATTCAATGCAATAACGATGTAACCCATTATAAAATTGTTTTATGTGCCTTTAGCCATCAGCTTAGCCGCTTGTCTACAGGATAAGGCGCAACTCTACACGCTTGGTTTCTTCGAGCAGCGAAGAACAATGTTCTCCTGTCCGCTTCCATGGCTTCATGAGCCTCCGTCATGGGAGTGTTCTTTTCTACCTTTGGGGTGCTTTTTTATAGGTCAGGAGACCTAGCTTCGCTCTCTGCATTTTATAGTTCACGTGGTGGTCTTCTCCAGACTTAACGCCTAGTCGAGCTGCCTGCGGATTCCACATAAAGCCGTCAATGGCGTCTGAGACGAGCCTTATAACCTCTCCACTCATCCGGCTGAATTGCAAGAGGATGGGTGCAAGATATGTGCCGGCTTAGATTTGGTACGGCCGACGAAGGGATGTAAGATCATGACGAGGACGAATAATTTAGGCACCAGCAACGATAAGCAGCAATTACAAAAGTACAAGACGTCGCTATTATTAAAACGCCTAGCGAAGAGATGCGTCACGATATTTCGTTTGATGTTTTAGAGCACGCAAATATTTATAATGCATTGCTAGGAAGAGCAACACTCTGTTTCGGTTTGGTTTGATTGATGCATGTTTAACGTCCCAAAGCAACTCAGGCTATGAGAGACGCCGTAGTGAAGGACTCCGGAAATTAGACCTCCTGGGGCTCTTTTACGTGCACTGACATCGCACAGCACACGGGCCTCTAGAGTTTAGCCTCCACCGAAATTCAACCGCCGCGGCCGGGATCGAACCCGCGTCTTTAGGGCCGGGAGCCGAGCGCCATAACCACTCAGCCACCTCAGCGGCTTACAACGCTCTGCTTCAAACAGTCAGAGAAAATCTGGCGGTTAATTAGCTCTGAATAAGCCTATTGCACGGAAATGATTGGTTTGGCATGGTTTTCAACTATTTTCTTTGCTCACCGCTTGTCACCGCAATTGTGACAGCATTGCAAAATCTATAGTTTCAGGTGATTTGAAGTTTCCTCACAATGTCGCCTTCTGTTCTGAAGAAAATATTTTACTTGAGGACTGACATTTCAGTCAGCAGTGCTGCGATTTTATAAGCTCACGATTCAACCTAGCAAAACATAAAGTGGTTTCCAAGTCGTCACTCAAGCAAGAAGCAGAACCATTTTTTTTTCATAAGCTGAGACTCTGATGCCTGCCTGTACCTCCAGCTTCCCCTCCTCAAGTTGCTCCTTAGGAAGATATTCCCGGATTCAAAAATCATTTGTGCAAAATAAAACCTAGTTGTTCCATGCACTGGGAACTCTCCGAATTCGCTTGGGCATAAATCCTCAACACCTTCCCCGTTGCAAAATATCAGTTTATTGCTTGCAGTGAGTTTTGTCTAGAAGGAGTTATAGACACTCTCTAGAATATTATCGATCTTCGCGTGGTGCTCTAAATGGCAGGCCATGCTTCCCAACATGTAATTTCTTAATTCTGAGTGTGCAACTGCATGGCAAGTGAACTCAGTGGTCCACAAACTTGTTTCTTGCTTTTTGCTTTCAAAACGCCAGACAATCCTTCATTAGTAGCTGTGCTTTACAGACTACCGAGGGCTCATTGCCTTAACTGTGAACCCCTACGTAACCTAGTTCTTTAGAGAACTTAGAGGGATTAGTACAAGAAGGTTGTCGAGCCTTTTCTGTTTCCTCACTGTACCCTTTTTCTACCATTCGAGCTCTCCGCCGGGCGGAATGGTCGGAGTTTCAACATAGATTCTGGAGTTTCTGTACATCGTTGCATTATAGCGAGTTAAATGTATTCGCTGTCAGCCGAGCGTAAAAACACCCTTTTTTAACTTTTTTCGGAGCAGCGTTTTTCTGCTACCGAGAGTGTTCTTGACGCGTACGCGACTGGTTTCCGCGTGCCGTTGTGGCGTCACATAAAACTTTGGTTCCCCTCGTGGGATCGAACATTGAGAGCAGCTGTTGTTCGCTCAAGGCCCGGTACAGTTGACGCAACTCGTCCGCGTGATTTTGCGTCCAGTCAAACACTGCGTCTTTCTTGATAATGCTTCTCAAAGGCTTTCTTCTGTGTGCCAGCGTAGGAATAAACTTGCCAAAAAAATTTACTACACAGAGCATTCTTAGCGGGGCAAGTTTATTGCTTGGCTCTGGCATCTGCAGTATGCATTGAACCAGAGAACGACTGGACCGGATGCCTTCTGCTTAAATTACGTCGCCCAGAATGTCTATTTTTGCCACGGCGACGACGCATTTTGCCGTGTTGAAAGTTAGTCCTGCTCCTTCTGCAGCCTTCAACACAGACCTCAACCGTTCGTCGTGTTGTTGTCGTGAGACGCCCCACACTAATATGTCATCGACATAAACTTTCCTTCCTGGGAATGCCTCGAAGACATGGTTTAAGGTCTTTTAAAATATTTCGGATGCCGACGAGATGCCGAAGGGCAATCGCAGAAAACGATAGCGGCCAAACGGTGTTGCCAGCGTGGAGATGCAGGAAGTTTCGTTGTGAAGCGGAATTTGATAGAATCCCGAGTTCACTTCTAAGCGCGTGAACAGCTTTGCTCGCGCAAGTTCAGCCTCTATGTAGCCGCGTCTAGGCATTTTGCAGAACTCTGTTTCAATGGACTCGTTTGTTTTCCTGGGGTCCATGGTGGCTGGAATTTTACCGTCATTCTTGCGTACAAAGACGAGAGGGCTCATTCATTCTGCGGGCTCGGTTACTTCCTCCACGCTTCATGCGCTCCAGCTCATCCCCTATCTGCTCTTTCAGGGCCAGTGGTAGAGATCGCGCCGGCTGGACGTGCACCGTCATGAAGAACCATGCGGTAGCGGCGCTGCACAAAGCCTATACCAGAAAAGAAGTGGCGAAATTCATGTGCAGCTTTTTTCCGAACTGCTTTGCAATACGCTATGGACTTGTCGGGATTACAGACAAGGGTATCGCATGCCTGCAAACCGAGGATTACTTGGCCTTCCTTACGAACAGTGAAGATAACTTGTATGGAAATACCCCCCCTCATCTAGCGTAACTTCTTTTCGTGCGATACCGAGGTGCTTGATCTGTTACAGATCAAGATTCGTTACTGATAAAGAATCGATGAGCACTTTTAACCACCGTCAAGTTACGATCGCATCTCCTGATGGTTCTGAAATGTAAACTGTGCAACCATTGTGCCTGCCCTCAGAGCACTCGTTTCGGCGTTCAGAACCTGAATGCCAACGGCGAAGTTTAAACTTGATTTTGTACACTTCATAGATATATAGAGAAGGTAATGATGAGGTAGGCTAAAGAAAAAAAAAATCGGGTAGCATGGACGTCGCTTGAAATAGCAGCCAGTGCAACCCTTCTATCCTAATTTCCAATAAGAAGACCGCATGAGTGGTACAACTCTCAGGGCACAATTAAATTTTTTTGGCAACTAGCATCTCCGCATACGTTACATAGCCCGAAAACATAGCAATCAATTGTGCTAGAGACGTTGTGCTAAATTGGGCGATGCTGAATTTCATTTATAGTCAGGAATTATACATTTTCCTGCCAGCTCAAGGTATAAGCATTTAAACATATACGATTAGCGGTGTGTACACCGATATTTTCGATTAAGTGCAACTAAGAGGAAACGGATAGAGCATGTTCTTCGGACAATAAATGAAAGGTGGCACTTTAAGGAAAGAGAATAGGGCTTCAAAGGCCGACAGGTGCGTCTTCAAATGGTGTAGTCAGCTTTTTGCATAATATTAATAATTATTCGTCAATGGTATGGCAGTCGCTGCCGCAGAAGAGACACAATTGGACATCAGAGCCAGAGGCAATTTCTCGTTGGCGTCCTGACGCAGAGAATATCACTTTTCTTTTCAGATGTGGCGTTGCACCTACGCCCCCTGGCGTTGAAGGAAATGCCTGCCCAGCTACAGTAGGTGTAATTTTCATCTTTATATGGATTTATTTAGGCCTAGAAGAAGATAGCTTCAGCCGCGATTATATATTTGCTTTGATTGTGCCGAGTCAGTTGGCTTTGTTCAGAAAAAAAATCTAATCAATCTCGGCCCTGATGTTACCTGAAAAAAAAAAAACACGCCGCGAGTCTGGTTGGTTACGCACTGTGCATTAAAAAGCAATCCAGCTTTTCATATTAAGAGGAGGACACAGAAAGAACTTGACAGGACGGGCGCTGTACTCCAAGCAGTGTTTTATTGAAGCATGCACATGTTAACATTATAGAGATTGAAGGTACAGAGTATGCGCATTCATGACGGTATAAAAACACAAATCCAGTAGATTGAGGAGAGCAGGCTGCATATTATCACTTATTTATTAATCGGAATTCACTCGCTCGCAAGGCGACGTGGTGCTGCCACGTGTGTCGCCTGTTTCCTTAATAATAACGCTTCTGATAATTCAAGAGCTGATCTATCCTACCTTCTAGTTAGAATTTTGATTCCAACAATTAGTGGCTAAGAGCTATGATAGTTTTCATTTTTTGCAATAGCGACATGGGGCGGGTAGGTTCTGGCACGGTTCTGAAACGTTATCTAGTTATCGTTTATGTTCCCTTGGACGTTCGTTGACGCAGCAGCCAGTTTTCCCGGCATACACTTTGCCACATAAAAGGGCGACCTCATGAACCACACTTTTGGCACACCGTACGTGCGGGTTCGTGTGTTTCATTTCGCAGCTGGATCCTGCAGGGGCGCTACTGCTGACTTTGGGGCACATCTTGGCCAATTTACTTGGCGTCGACAAGACCAGCGGCACGCTTTTCTTGTTTCCAACCCTTTTCAAGTTTTGGGACACCCTATGGATGTAGCGGAGCACTACTGGCGTTTTTAGCTGTTACTTTCTTGTCTCAGTGCTTTTTTGTTCTCCCCTTGATGTTTTCTAAGAGCGCCTCTGCGAGTTTCCGCAAGCAGAGACAAACACACGAAGCTGTATTTACAGTGTGCTATGGGTGTGGAATATGAGATCGCCTTTCATATAGCAAAGTGTACGTCGGGCAAACCGGCTACTGTATCATCAAACGTGCCAGAGAACATAAACGATCTGTAGATAACGTTCCAGACCCGCACCAGAATCTACCCACCCACTGCCACTCTTCCAATCATGAAAATATATCATAACTACCAGCCACGACTTCAGGGAATCAGAATTCTAAGTAGGAACAAGGATAAATCATCCCGCGAATTTTCAGAAGCGTTTTTAACAAGGAAGGAAAAGAGGTGACACGTCCGTCAGCTCCACATTAGTGTCCCTTAGAGCCACTGTATTCAGATTATTAAAAAGGCGATGATACTTAGTCTGCCCTCTTTAATCTAACATGTTTTTAAATTTGTATCCCTACCTTCATGAATGCACATGCGCTCATTCTGTGTTAGTTAGCATTTCTAATTCAATAGAAATGGTTGGAGTACGGCGCCCATCCTATCAATTTCTTTCTCTGTCTTTGTTTTAAAATGTAGTGCTGATTGTGTTTTTAGAAACTGATATTATCTTCGAACGTGACATATTTTGGAGAAGCAGGTACCATTGTCTATAAGGATCCATGCAAAATGCACATCACTTTCCTAATTCTTTTGGATAAAGGCCAGCGTCAGCCAAAGGCACCATACCGGGACCCACTCAAATCAGAAAGTAGCGGGTCCTTACGCTGACGCTAGCTTTCGCCACTAACTGCACGCACCGGTTCACCATTGGTTGCGATATGCAGCCAATGGCGACGTCCTGCCGCCAATGAGCCAATGTTCCGGTCGCTTACCACGGACAGCTAAATCACTATAGAACAGTAATAAAAGTCAGATGGCCAAATGTATCCTAAATATTATTAACGGATAATGGATATTTGTAAATTACGGCCCCAGGATAACATGTATAATACTTGAGTCGGATGAGCAATAGTTGGCGCTTGCCGCACTGTTGGTAGTTCAAGCATTCGGCCAGGTCATACTACATGTTTAGGGCATAATTTGGCAGCTTTTCTCCTGCTGGCTTACCTCGGTAATAGAGCCGCTGGATAAGTCACAGGGTACACAAGGAAGCAAGGATGCGATTGCTGTGCTGGGAGCGCCAGTCAGGGGCAGCCATGAAGCCTCAAAATCCGGTGGTGGACAGAGGGGGATCGAAGTACTCTGAATTCTTCCAGTGACTCTAGTGTCAGCCTGCTTTGGGCAGCTCTCCCTGCGGCCCATTGATCCAGTGCTTTCTCCGCCAGCCTCAAACACAGCCATGTAGGGAACCACACTGTCGCCCTGCCTTCCTGCGTTGCGTTTGGTGGTTGGATATCGTCGAAAGTTACCTAGAATGGCTGATATGCCTGACGGGTTGCCGTTTTGGTCCTGATCTATTTGCAAAGATATATACTGATAAGAACATGTGATAAGCATTTTACTTCCACTGTACACTTGAGGCGGCGTGAAGGCAGAGACCACAGGAGGGAAAAGAAAGTAATGTGTGGTGGAGGTGGTTTGGTTTTTTATGGGAAAAATTAACAGGAAGAAGTCAGCCGCACATAGAAAACCGACAATCTGTGGACAAGGAGTACGGACATGAAGGAAATACAGAGAGATAATGATAAAATTGAAAACAGAACCTTCTAAGAAGCAAGCTTATATACAATGCTGGATGGATGGATGGATGGATGGATGGATACGGCTGAACCCTTTACATCGGGCGGTGGCTCAAGCCACCTAGCCATGTCTTGTGAAATTTTACTCCTGTCTTGCTTTTAGCCACCAATCAGATAACCTTCGCTTGGTTACTTCTAACCTCTTAAAATCCACTTTCCCTTCACTATCCCTAAACCCCAATGCCTTGGGTAAGTCAGCCCCGCTGCCTTCCACTGTAGGGTGAAGCCCTTTACAGAAAAGTATCAAGTGTTCAGCCGTTTCCTCCTCCTCTCCGCACGCAATGCACAAAGTGTCTATCTCATGGTACCTGACTCTATACTTCTTAGTCCGCAAAACTCCAGTCCTGGCCTCAAACAACAAAGAACTTCCCCTACAATTATCATAGATATTTTCTTTGACAATTTCCTGTTTAAAGGTCCGGTATGTTTCTAGTGCCGATTTCGTCAGCATCCCTGTTTTCCACAAAGCTCTCTCTGTTCCTTTAACCTTTTTCTTAACCGATAATTGCTGATTTGCCCCCTTACTGCTGTCCAGATATTTGCTTGTCAATTTTCTAGTTCGCTTTCTCCATTTCGTGTCAACATTCTTTATATACAGGTATCTGAAAACTTTCCTAGCCCACCGCTTTTCCTCCATCCTTCTCAATCGTTCCTCAAATGCTATCTTACTGCTAGCCTCTCTGCTCTCGAAAGACGCCCATCCCATATCACCCTATACCCCCTGATTTGGTGTATTGCCATGTGCTCCCAAAGCTAACCTCCCTACTCCCCGTTGCCTAATTTCCAGCCTTGCTTGAACATCTGGCCTCATACACAGGACCGCATTCCCGAAGGTCAGGCTAGGGACCATCACCCCTTTCCAGATCCCTCTTACCACCTCATACCTATTGTAATTCCACAGTGCCCTATTTTTCATGACAGCTGCATTCCTACTAGCTTTATTCATTACATATTTTTCATGCTCTGTCAGATACTCCACACTGTTATTTATCCACACCCCAAGATACTTGTACTCATTCACTACCTTTAGCACGAACTCCTGTATTCTATGCTCGCCGCCCTCTTCTTTAAATGTCATGACTGCAGATTTTTCCTTACTATACTTGAAGCCTAATCTATCTCCCTCTGTACTGCATATGTCTAACAACTTCTGCAGGTCTGCTTGTTGTCAGCCATTATCAATATATCGTCCGCATATATTAGTCCCGGTAATGTCTGTTTAATCAATTCCCCTTGCTTGAAAAAAGATAGGTTGAAACCTAGTCCGCTCCCCTCTAGCTTG